>NC_091982.1:125418665-125477377 GCF_044704955.1 Pristiophorus japonicus
TGTGGCGGATGGTATAGTTATACGCTGATAGTTCGAGTGCCCACCTTTGTATGCGGGCTGAGGCATTAGTATTTATCCCCTTGTTTTCAGCGAACAGGGATATGAGGGGCTTGTGATCGGTTTCCAGCTCAAATTTGAGGCCAAGCAGGTACTGATACATTTTCTTTACCCCGAACACCCACGTTAATGCCTCTTTCTCAATCATGCTGTAGGCCCTCTCGGCCTTAGACAAGGTCCTGGAGGCATAGGCAGCAGGTTGCAACTTCCCCGCAAAGTTAGCTTGTTGTAATACACTCCCGACTCCATATGACGACGCATCACATGCTAGCACAAGTCTTTTACACGGGTTATACAATACAAGCAGCTTGTTGGAGCATAAAATGTTTCTGTCTTTCTCAAAAGCAATCACTTGTTTTTTTCCCCATACCCAGTTCTCACCTTTACGCAATAACACATGTAGGGGCTCTAAGAGGGTGCTGAATCCCGGTAGGAAGTTACCAAAATAGTTGAGGAGTCCCAGGAATGACCGCAGTTCCGTGACGTTTTGTGGCCTGGGTGCGTTCCTGATAGCTTCTGTCTTGGCGTCTGTGGGCCGAATGCCGTACGCCGCGATCTTTCTCCCCAAAAACTCCACTTCTTGCCATGAAGACGCATTTCGACCTCTTCATGATCCAGTCGCTGGAGGACCTCCTCCAGGTTTTGTAGGTGCTCGGCAGTGTCCCGACCCGTGACCAATATGTCGTCCTGAAAAACCACCGTGCGTGGTATCGACTTGAGTAGGTTCTCCATGTTTCTCTGGAAGATCGCTGCAGCTGACCGAATTCCAAACGGGCATCTGTTGTAGATGAACAGTCCCTTGTGTGTGTTGATGCAGGTGAGGCCCTTCGAAGACTCCTCCAGCTCCTGCGGCATGTAGGTCGAAGTCAGGTTGAACTTGGTGAACGTCTTGCCTCCTGCCAGCGTTGCAAATAGGTCGTTTGCCTTAGGTGGCGGGTATTGGTCCTGTAGCGAGAAACGATTAATAGTTACTTTATAATCACCGCAAATCCTGACCGTGCCATCACTTTTGAGTACTGGAACAATCGGGCTGGCCCACTCGCTGAATTCCACTAAGGAGATAATGCCCTCGGATTGCAGCTTGTCCAGCTCGATTTCCACTCTCTCCCTCATCATGTGAGGTACCGCTTGAGCCTTGTGGTGAATGAGTCATGCCTCTGGGACCAAGTGGATCTACACCTTCACTCCGGAAAAGCTTCCAATGCCTGGCTCAAAAAGGGAAGGAAATTTGTTAAGAACCTGGGTACATGAGGCCTCATCGACATGTGATAGTGCTCGGATGTCATCCCAGTTCCAGCGGATTTTGCCCAGCCAGCTCCTTCCAAGCAGTGTGGGGCCATCGCCCGGGACAATCCAGAGTGACAGTTTGTGCATCGTGCCCTCATAGGTGACCTTTACCATGTCGCTGCCCAGGACAGTGATGAGCTCTTTGGTGTACGTTCTCAGTTTCGTGTGGATGGGGCTCAGGGCTGGTCTGAGTGCCTTCTTGCACCACAGTCTCTCAAACATCTTTTTACTCATGATAGATTGGCTAGCGCCTGTGTCCAGTTCCATGGTTACGGGTAAGCCATTCAATTTTACATTTAGTATTTTAGGTGGACATTTCGTCGAAAATGTGTGCACCCCGTGTACTTCAGCATCTGCCTACTCTCTCTGAGGCTCAAAATTGCTTTGATCAACCATGGACCGATCTTCCTCTGTCACGTGGTGGTTAGCAGGTTTTGCAGAGCTTGCAGCTCGTCTGCAAACTCATTGGAGGTGCCCCATTGTTCCACAGTTCTTACAAACATATCCTTTGACGCAGCATGAATCGGCTGAATGGAAACCTCCACAACGCCAACAAGGTGTGAATTGCCTTGCATTCATCCTTTGTTGCGGACTCTGAGTCATCTGGGTCACCTGAGGCCTGCTGGCAGTTGCAGACTGGTGCTTTCTGCCCTGTACATTTCTGCTCGCAAACACAGTTCCAGTTAATTTATGAGCATTGCTAGCACTTGTGTGCTGAGAGATTTGTTTGGTGTTATCACTGGTGGACATAAACGCCTGTGATATCGCAATGGCTTACTGAGGGTCGGTGTCTCTACAGTCCAAAGTTTTTGTAGGATGGTCTCGTGGCCAATGCCCAGCACAAAAAAGTCTCTCAGCATCTGCTCCAGGTAGCCATCAAACTCACATTGTCCTGCAAGTCACCTTAGCTTGGCGACGTAGCACGCCACTTCCTGACCTTCAGATCACTGGCACGTGTAGAACTGATACCTTGCCATCAGCACGCTCTCCCTCGGGTTAAGATGCTCCAGAACCAGTGTACACAACTCCTCATATGACTTATCTGTGGTTTTCACCAGAGCCAGAAGATTCTTCATGAGGCTATAGGTCGGTGCCCCGCAGACCGTGTTGAGGATAGCTCTGATTTTTGCAGCGCTTCCTTCTCCATCCAGCTCATTGGTTTCAATGTACTGGCCTAGCCGTTCGACATAGGCTTCCCAGTCCTCACCCTTCGAGAACTTCTCCAGGATGCCCAGTTTGCTGTATCTTTATACTCATCGCCAGTTATTGTATTCCTAACACAGATGAGACTGCACACAGGGAGGTTAAAGTAACAGTGACCTCAGTCTTTATTAAGACACTCCAGAGTGAGGAACAGGCCTTCGGGGCTGGCTTATATAGAGTGCTCCCAAGGGATGCTGGGATCCCTTGGGACTTCAGGGGATGTGCTCCCTGATGGCGGAACATGGGAGTGCATGCTTTACAGATACACAACAAGGAGTGTGTGTGGGGAGTGTGTGTGGGGTGTTATGGTGTGGGGGGTATGGTGTGTGGGTTATGGTATGGCGGTTATGGTGTGGGGGTTCTGGTGGTGGGGGTTATTGTGTGGGGGTTATGGTGTGTGGGGTTATGGTGTGGGGTTATGGTGTGGGGAGCATGGTGTGGGGGTTATGGTGTGGGGCTTATGGTGTGGGGGTTATGGTGTAGGGTTATGGTGTGGGGGTTATGGTGTGCGGGTTATGGTGTGGGGGTTATGGTGTGGGGGTTATAGTGTGGGGGTTATGGTGTGGTGAACATGGTGTGGGGGTTATGGTGTGGGGGTTATAGTGTGGGGGTTATGGTGTGGGGAGCATGATGTGGGGGTTATGGTGTGGGGGTAATAGTGTGGGGATTATGGTGTGGTGAGATGGTGTAGGGGTTATGGTGTGGGGGTTATAGTGTGGGGATTATGGTGTGGGGGTTATGGTGTGGGGGTTATAGTGTGGGGGTTATGGTGTGAGGAGCATGGTGTGGAGGTTATGGTGTGGGGGAAGAGCAGGACAGCTCCAACAATGAAACACACACCTACCGCAACGCTCACAGACCCAGCATAAAAACAGGGCTTCGGAATCAGGTTCAAGTGGATCAGCCACCATTTCATTGAAAGGCCCGACAGGCTTGAGGGGCTGAATGGCCTCCTCCTGTTCCTGTGTAACAGGCTCGAGGGACTGACAGGCCTCCTCCTGTTCCTGTGTAACAGGCTCGAGGAGCTGAATGGCCTCCTCCTGTTCCTGTGTAACAGGCTCGAGGGGCTGAATGGGCCTTCTCCTGTTCCTGTGTAATGGGCTCAAGGGGCTGAATGGCCTCCTCCTGTTCCTGTGTAACAGGCTCGAGGGGCTGAATGGCCTCCTCCTGTTCCTGTGTAACTGGCTCGAGGGGCTGAATGGCCTCCTCCTGTTCCTGTGTAACAGGTCCATCCAGACGCTTCTCAGCCTGAGCAGCACCAGGAGTCCTGAAACAGGCCTCAGTACCCCTGGGTTGGTCATCCAGGATGCCTGCTCCTGATCGCTGGGTGTTGGGTGTTGGGTGAGGGCACAGTGGGATTTGGTGTGGCGTCTGTCAGCACTCGTGTTGTTAACCCAAACACAGATATTGACCACTAACTGAGGTGCCGGGGGCTGCTGGAGGAGTGTGTGTGAGTGTGTGTGAGTGAGTATGTGTGTGTGAGTGTGTGTGTGTGTGTGAGTGTGTGAGTTTGTGTGTGTGTGTGAGTGTGTGAGTTTGTGTGTGTGAGTTTGTGTGAGTGTGTGTGTGAGTGTGAGTGTGTGTGACTGAAAATGATGCTAATTGTGATGTATGTAGCACACAAATCACTGACTCCACACGGTCTGGTGTTGATCTAATTGCTGTGACCTTAGTCCTTTATTGAACAGCTCCAGAGTGCCCCTCAGGTGTGGTGGTCAGCCTATTATGCTGCCTCGTGCAGGTACTTTCAGGTCTCCCACCACAGTGCCTTCTGTGGTGCACCATTGTACTTATCATACATTTAATTTACCAGAACAATACACAACACCAATAGAACACACCAGACTATTTTCTAGTTAGATTGGGGTACAGATTTCAATTCCTTAATAAACATTTTTAAAAGAAAATAATTCTTGAAAGTTCCTCCAAGTTGTTTAAAAGTTTCCCAAGTTGATTAAAAGTTTAAAATGAAATGTAAGTCAGTAGTAAGCGGCCTTCCTTGGTCCTGTTCCATGGGTGCTGCCAGCCCTTTGCAGCTGCACAAAGCCCCGGCTAGACCACACCTGGAGCACTGCGGGGAGGTAGAGGCCCAGTCATCACCAAAGGGGGCCCGAACACCTGGACACTGCCTTTGACTCGAGTGTTCTTGACTCCATCCCACAGCATGTAACCCGCCACCACCTCAGTGAGACCCCAATGTTGCACGAGGTAGGAAGAGCTAAAAGAGCTCAAGGAGAACAAGGCTACGGGTGCGAATGGAATCCCTGCTGAGGCGCTAAAATATGGCAGAGAGGCACTGTTGGCGCGGATACATGAGCTCATCTCTCTCATCTGGAGGGAGGAGAGCATGCCGGAAGATTTCAGAGATGCAGTGATCATGACCATCTTTAAAAAGGGGGCAAGTCCGACTGCGGCAACTACAAGGGAATCTCCCTGTTATCAGTCACTGGGAAAGTTGTCACTAGAGTCCTGCTCAATCGTCTTCTCCCTGTGGCTGAGGAGCTCCTCCTGGAGTCACAATGCGGATTTCGTCCCCTCTGGGTCACAACGGATATGATCTTTTTCAGCGCGACAGCTGCAGGAAAAATGCAGGGAGAAGCGCCAGCTTTATACATGACCTTTTTCGATTTTACAGAGGCCTTTGACACTGTCAACCATGAGGGTATATGCAGCGTCCTCCTCCGTTTCGGATGCCTCCAAATGTTTGTCAACATCCTTCGCCTGCTCCAGGACGACATGCAGGCCATGATCCTTAGCAGCGGATCCATTACAGACCCAATCCACATCCGGACCGGAGTCAAACAGGGCTGCATCATCACTCCAACCCTCTTCTCAATCTTTCTCGCCGCCATGCTCCACCTCACAGTCAACAAGCTCCCCGCTGGAGTGGAACTAAACTACAGAACCAGTGGGAAGCTGTTTAACCTACGCCGCCTCCAAGCCAGGTCCAAGATCACCCCAACCCCTGTCGTCGAGCTACAGTACGTGGATGACGCTTGCGTCTGTGCACATACAGATGCTGAACTCCAGGATATAGTCGACATATTTACTGAGGCATACGAAAGCATAGACCTTATGCTAAACATCCGTAAGACAAAGATTCTCCACCAGCCTGTCATCGCCGCATAGGACTGCCCCCCAGTCATCAAGATCCACGGCGCGGCCCTCGACAACGTGGACTATTTCCCATACCTCGGGAGCCTCCTATCAACAAGAGTAGGCATCGACAACAAGATCCAGCACCGCCTCCAGTGTGCCAGTGCAGCCTTCGGCCGCCTGAAGAAAAGAGTGTTCATGACCAGGCCCTCAAATCTACCACCAAGCTTATGGTCTACAAGCTTATGGTCTACAATACCTGCCCTCCTGTATGGCTCAGAAACATGGACCATGTACAGTAAACACCTCAAGTCGCTGGAGACATATCATCAACGATGTCATAGAAATATAGAAACATAGAAAATAGTTGCAGGAGTAGGCCATTCGGCCCTTCGAGCCTGCACCACCATTCAATAAAATCATGGCTGATCATTCACCTCAGTACCCCTTTCCTGCTTTCTCTCCATATCCCTTGATCCCTTTAGCCGTAAGGGCCATATCCAACTCCCTCTTGAATATATCTAATGAACTGGCATCAACAACTCTCTGCGGAAGAGAATTCCACAGGTTAATAACTCTCCTCATCTCGGTCCTAAATGACTTACCCCTTATCCTTAGACTGTGTCCCCTGGTTCTGGACTTCCCCGACATTAGGAACATTCTTCCTGCATCTAACCTGTCCAGTCCCGTCAGAATTTTATATGTTTCTATGAGATCCCCTCTCATCCTTCTAAACTCCAGTGAATACAGGCCAAGTCGATCCAGTCTCTCCTCATATATTAGTCCTGCCATCCCGGGAATCAGTCTGGTGAACCTTCGCTGCTCTCCCTCAATAGCAAGAACATCCTTCCTCAGACTAGGAGACCAAAACTGCACACAATATTCCAGGTGAGGCCTCACCAAGGCCCTGTACAGCTGCAGCAAGACCTCCCTGCTTCTATACTCAAATTCCTTAGCTTTAAAGGCCAACATACCATTTGCCTTCCCCGCCTGCTGTACCTGCATGTCAACTTTCAATGACTGATGTACCATGACACCCAGGTCTCGTTGTACTTCCCCTTTTCCTAATCTGCCACCATTCAGATAATATTCTGCCTTCGTGTTTTTGCCACCAAAGTGGATAACCTCATATTTATCCACATTATACTGCATCTGCCATACATTTCCCAATGTCACCTGTCCAAGTCACCTTGCAGCCTCTTAGCATCCTCCTCACAGCTCACACCACCACCCAGCTTAGTGTCATCTGCAAACTTGGAAATATTACACTCAATTCCTTCATCTAAATCATTGATGTATATTGTAAATAGTTAGGATCCCAGCACTGAGCCCTGCGGCACTCCACTAGTCACTGCCTGCCATTCTGAAAAGGCCCCGTTTATCCCGACTCTATGCTTCCTGTCTGCCAACTAGTTCTCTATCCATGTCAATACATTACCCCCAATATCATGTGCTTTAATTTTGCACACCAATCTCTTATGTGGGACCTTGTCAAAAGCCTTTTGAAAGTCCAAATATACCACATCCACTGGTTCTCCCTTGTCCACTCTACTAGTTACATCCTCAAAAAATTCTCGAAGATTTGTCAAGCATGATTTCCCCTTCATAAATTCATGCTGACTTGGACCAATCCTGTCACTGCTTTCCAAATGCGCTGCTATTTCATCTTTAATAATTGATTCCAACATTTTCCCCACTACTGATGTCAGGCTAACTGGTCTATAATTACCCATTTTCTCGCTCCCTCCTTTTTTAAACAGTGGCGTTACATTAGCTACCCTCCAGTCCATAGGAACTGATCCAGAGTCGATAGACTGTTGGAAAATGATCACCAATGTATCCACTGTTTCTAGGGCCACTTCCTTAAGTACTCTCGGATGCAGACTATCAGGCCCTGGGGATTTATCGGCCTTCAATCCCATCAATTTCCCGAACACAATTTCCTGACTAATAAGGATTTCCTTCAGTTCCTTCTTCTCGCTAGACCCTCGGTCCCCTAGTATTTCCGGAACGTCATGGAGACAGACCAAAGTATTTGTTCAACTGGTCTGCTATTTCTTTGTTCCCCATTATAAATTCACCTGATTCTGACTGAAAGGGACCTACATTTGTCTTCATCTTTTTCTCTTCACATATCTATAGAAGTCTCTGCAAAATCCTGCAAATCCCCTGGGAGTACAGGCGCACCAACATTAGCGTCCTCGTCCAGGCTAACATCCCCAGCATTGAAGCACTGACCAAACTCGATCAGCTCTGCTGGGCAGGCCACATAGTTCGCATGCCAGACACGAGACTCCCAAAGCAAGTGCTCTACTCGGAACTCTTTCACGGCAAACGAGCCGAATGTGGGCAGCGGAAACGTTACAAGGACACCCTCAAAGCCTCCCTGATAAAATGCAACATTCCCACTGACATCTGGGGGTCCCTGGCCAAAGACCGCCCGAAGTGGAGAAAGTGCATCCGGGAGGGCGCTGAGTACCTAAAGTTTCATCGCCGAGAGCATGCAGAAATCAAGCGCAGGCAGCGGAAAGAGTGTGCGGCAAACCAGTCCCACCCTCCCCTTCCCTCAATGACTCACTGTCCCACCTGCAACAGAGTCTGTGGCTCTCATATTGGACTGTTCAGTCATCAAAGAACTCACTTCAGGAGTGGAAGCAAGTCTTCCTCGATTCCAAGGGACTTCCTATGATGATGATGATGGGGTGTGTGTGTGTGAGTGTTTGCATGTGTGAGTGAGTGTTTGCATGTGTGAATGAGTGTATGCGTGTGTCTATGTCTGTGTGAGTGTATGAAACCAACAAATAAATACTGTGGCTACAAGAGCAGGTCAGAGGCTGGGTATTCTGCAGCGAGTGTCTCACCTCCTGACTCCGCAAAGCTTTCCACCATCTACAAGGCACAAGTCAGTATTGTGATGGAATACTCTCCTCTTGCCTGGGAGAGTCAGCACCTTCAGTGGGGGGAAGAGTCAGCACCTTCGGGGGGAGGGGGGTGGTGGGGGGGAGAGTCAGCACCTTCGGTGGGGGGGGGGGTGGGGGGGCGGAGAGAGTCAGCACCTTCAAGGGGGTGGGGGGTGCGGAGGTGGGAGAGTCAGCACCTGCCGGGGGGGGGAAGAGTCAGCACCTTCGGCAGGGGAGGGGGGGTGGGCAGGAGAGAGTCAGCAACTTCGGCCGGGGGGGCGGAAAGAGAGTCAGCACCTTCGGGGGGGGTGGGGGAGGGCGGGGAGAGTCAGCACCTTCAGGTACCAGCATGGATTATCTGCTCAAGTTCCTGGAGTGGGATTTGAACCCACGACTTTCTGACTCAGAGGCGAAAGTGCTGCCCACTGAGCCACGGCTGACACTATAACTCAAGAAACACTTTTGGAGTGTAGCCACTGTTGTAATGTGGGAAACGCAGCAGCCAATTTGTGCACAGCAAGCTCCCACAAATAGCAATGTGATAATGACCAGATCATCTGTTTTTTTGTTATGTTGAGTGAGGGATAAATATTGGCCAGGACACCAGGGATAACTCCCCTGCTTTTTGTGGACAGGACATACCTGGGCAGTTTTCCACATTGTTGGATAGATGCCTATCTTGTAGCTGTACTGGCTAGAGGTGCAGCTAGTTCTGGAGCACAAGTCTTCAGCATGACAGCCAGGATGTTGTCATGGCCCATAGCCTTTGCTGTATCCAGTGCGCTCAGCCGTTTATTGATATCACGTGGAGTGAATCGAATTTGGTGAAGACTGGATTCTGTGATGGTGGGAAGCTCAGGAGGAGACCGATATGGATCATCTGTTACGTTTAGAATAACTCCTCAAGACTGTATACTGTAAGGTCAAACTGTTGTGACCTTGGTCTCTTTAATGTAACTCCAGAGTGAGGAAGCAGCATGGTGGACTGCCTTTTATACTTGCTTGCCCAGGGTGTGCAGGTGGCCCTTGGGTCTCCCACAGGTGCGCCCCCTGGTGGCAAGTCTTATACATTGGTAATGTTTACATACATAACATAATTCCCCCCCAAAGTCTTATGTACAAGTTATTTACAAGTTGAGGTGATCCAGGACTCTGCGTTCCCGGATTGATCGCCTGAGTTGAAGTTCTGGCATGGGTGAGTCGGTCGGTTCATTGCTGCACTGCGGTGTGGCTGGTCTGATCGGACTGTTGGCATGGTGGGTACATCCTCATGGTTGACAGTGAGGTCGATTGTGTTAGTGGGTCGATGGGGGCCAGGTCCTTTCACAGTGGTTCCTGGTTATCTGTAGTTCGCAGTTTGGTCTGGTCCAAATGCTTTCTGCGTTTGCCCATTACATGGTTTCACAGCAAACGCTCCATTTCATCACAAACATTCCATTCCCCTCTTTGGCTAATTCAGTGCCAGCAGTCCATCTGGGACCATGATCACGGTTACATCATTTATTCTGACGTTGCGTGGAGGAGCTGTGCGATCATGGTACATTCTCTGCTGATAGCATACGGAAGGCTCGGTTCTGGGTAATTCTGTCCGGTGACCGAATAGCGCCCGGGATAGCCGGGTCCATTGGGAGTCTACCGTGACACGTGTGGTGCTTGGCTTTATGATTTGGGCTGCCCGCTCCGGACTATTGTCGCTGACCCTAAGGTCTGGCAAGCCAAGGATGGCAGATATGGCCTTGAGACTTTCAATAGCGGCGGGAGGCTGCGTGGTCCCGTCGATCCTGGGCCATGGTATGGAGGCCCCGGACCACCGACTTTCTTTGCAACGTTGCAGGGTTGCCCCATAGGGGCCAATCTGATGGGATGAGCATTTCGTCTTTGCGACAGATAAGCTGCAACATCCCGTCTAGCGGTTCGCCGTTAGCAGGCGATAACGTGGGATCCTAGTCTGGGGAACTGTTACGGTTGACCCCTCGCTTTCTAGCATTTCCATAACAACGAGCAGGTCTGCGGTCTGTGCCGTTTCCACCCTGGTGGTGGGCAACTGTAGCCGACTGAGAGCATCAGCGCCGTTCTCAGTGCCTGGCCCATGGCAGATCATGTTACAGTGCACCGACGGTGTTAGACCTATTCGAGTCAAAGCATTAATAATAGTGCCTCTGCTCTCCAAAAACTGTGAGATTGGCAGCTTGTCTGACTCGAGCAAATATTGGGACTCTCTTTGGTAAGTCTCTTTTGTCCCGTGAACGTAGGCTACTGCCTTGGTTAACTTATTGGATACGTGTACAACCGGTTGGGGTTTGCCCGCTACTTTGGCTTGCTGAACAACACGCCCGACCCTGTGTGATAATACATCACTTGGTACAAGCACTTTGTTAGATACATATACGACCGGTTGGTGTTCGCCTGCTACTTTGGCTTGTTGTAAGGTACCCCTGACTCCATATGATAATCCATCATTTGCCACGAAAGAGCGCTCACATGGGTTACACAGTGCAAACAACTTATTGGAATGTAGTGGGTTCCTGGCCTTTTCAGCGGCCGCTCCTTTATCTTTGCCTCAAGCCCAGTTGTCTTCCTTGCTGGGCAACACATGCCTCTGTTTTGTTGCGGCAACATCCTGTGGTCTGGACGTTCTCTGGCTTCGTGGTCTGGGCGCACTCTCGTCTATGTCCGTGATGCCAACTGTCGCGATCTTCCTCCCCGGGGATTTTGCCTCTGGCGTCGGGAAGTTGCATTTGGATCGTTTCGGCCGGAATCCCACTCGGAGACTCTTCCATCGTCAGCTTCGGGTGGTGGGTACTATTCCTGTACCTCTGCTCGGTTGAACTTTACCTTCTCGTGGTCGTGATGAGCAGCCTGTGCCTCGGGAATCTGCAAATGGATCTGCACTTCGATGCCTGGTTCAGCTGAAGGTGGGGGATTGCTCAGCCTTTGAGCAAGGGAGACGTCTTTCGTCGGAGCAGGTACAGAGAGGTCTTCCCAGTTCCATTGAATCTTCCCTATCCACCTCCTACCAAGTAGCATTGGCCCATCACCTGAAACAATCCACAGTGGTAAATCGTGCACCACTCCCTCATGGATTACTCTGATGTCCGCACTACCAATAACTGGTATCAGTTCCTTGGTGTAGGTGTGCAGCTTTGCCTGAATCAGGATCAGCTTGGGTCGTTGTGCTCTGTCGCCCCACAGCCTCTCGAATGCCGTCTGGCTCATAATTGATTGACTCGCCCCCGTGTCCCATTCCATGGAGACTAGAGTGCCGTCAAGTTTAACTTTTAACATTATCGGAGGGCTTTTGTTGGTGAAGGTGTGTACCCCATACACTTCCTCTTCATCCTCGGGTTGAGTTGCCTCTCCTGCTCATTCAGCGTGGTCCGCGCCGGATCGGTCATCTTCTGCCGACTTTGCCACGTGGTGAGTCGTAGCACGTCTCCACATTCGCTGGAGGTGCCCCATTGTTCCACAGCCTTTGCACACGTAGTGCTTGAATCGACATTGATGGGCTCGATGATTACCCCTGCAGCGCCAACATGGTGTTAATGGATTCGCATTCACGCCCCACGGCGGGCTCTGAGTCATCCTAGGTCTGGCCTCTGCGGGCGTGTAGGCCCTGCCATGTACAATTCTGCCTGCTGAAGGCGTTATTTTATGCACAGTACTTGCCGGTGAGCTTCGATGCTGCAATGATATCTGTTTAATGTTATCATTCATGGACATAAAAGCCTGGGCTATCGTGATGGCCTTGCTCAGATCTAGGGATTCGGCAGACAGCAGTTTGCGAAGAATGACCGATTCTAAGCACGAAAAAGTCCCGCAACACTTACCCCAAAAATCCAGCAAATACGAACGGTTCCGCAAGGTCGGTGACATAGCTCGCCACGCCCTGGCCCTCGGAGCGATGGTGCGTATAAAAGCGATACCTGGCCATTAAAATGCTATCCTTCAGCTTGAGGTGTTCCCGAACCTAGCCGTTCGATATAGGCTTCCCAGTCCTCACCCTTCGAGAACTTCTCCAGGATGCCCAGTTTGCTGTATCTTTATACTCATCGCCAGTTATTGTATTCCTAACACAGATGAGACTGCACACAGGGAGGTTAAAGTAACAGTGACCTCAGTCTTTATTAAGACACTCCAGAGTGAGGAACAGGCCTTCGGGGCTGGCTTATATAGAGTGCTCCCAAGGGATGCTGGGATCCCTTGGGACTTCAGGGGATGTGCTCCCTGATGGCGGAACATGGGAGTGCATGCTTTACAGATACACAACAAGGAGTGTGTGTGGGGAGTGTGTGTGGGATGTTATGGTGTGGGCGGTATGGTGTGTGGGTTATGGTATGGCGGTTATGGTGTGGGGGTTCTGGTGGTGGGGGTTATGGTGTGGGGGTTATGGTGTGTGGGGTTATGGTGTGGGGTTATGGTGTGGGGAGCATGGTGTGGGGGTTATGGTGTGGGGGTTATGGTGTAGGGTTATGGTGTGGGGGTTATGGTGTGCGGGTTATGGTGTGGGGGTTATGGTGTGGGGGTTATAGTGTGGGGGTTATGGTGTGGTGAACATGGTGTGGGGGTTATGGTGTGGGGGTTATAGTGTGGGGGTTATGGTGTGGGGAGCATGATGTGGGGGTTATGGTGTGGGGGTAATAGTGTGGGGATTATGGTGTGGTGAGATGGTGTAGGGGTTATGGTGTGGGGGTTATAGTGTGGGGATTATGGTGTGGGGGTTATGGTGTGGGGGTTATAGTGTGGGGGTTATGGTGTGAGGAGCATGGTGTGGGGGTTATGGTGTGGGGGAAGAGCAGGACAGCTCCAACAATGAAACACACACCTACCGCAACGCTCACAGACCCAGCATAAAAACAGGGCTTCGGAATCAGGTTCAAGTGGATCAGCCACCATTTCATTGAAAGGCCCGACAGGCTTGAGGGGCTGAATGGCCTCCTCCTGTTCCTGTGTAACAGGCTCGAGGGACTGACAGGCCTCCTCCTGTTCCTGTGTAACAGGCTCGAGGAGCTGAATGGCCTCCTCCTGTTCCTGTGTAACAGGCTCGAGGGGCAGAATGGCCTCCTCCTGTTCCTGTGTAACAGGCTCGAGGAGCTGAATGGCCTCCTCATGTTCCTGTGTAACAGGCTCGAGGGGCTGAATGGGCCTTCTCCTGTTCCTGTGTAATGGGCTCAAGGGGCTGAATGGCCTCCTCCTGTTCCTGTGTAACAGGCTCGAGGGGCTGAATGGCCTCCTCCTGTTCCTGTGTAACTGGCTCGAGGGGCTGAATGGCCTCCTCCTGTTCCTGTGTAACAGGTCCATCCAGACGCTTCTCAGCCTGAGCAGCATCAGGAGTCCTGAAACAGGCCTCAGTACCCCTGGGTTGGTCAGCCAGGATGCCTGCTCCTGATCGCTGGGTGTTGGGTGTTGGGTGAGGGCACAGTGGGATTTGGTGTGGCGTCTGTCAGCACTCGTGTTGTTAACCCAAACACAGATATTGACCACTAACTGAGGTGCCGGGGGCTGCTGGAGGAGTGTGTGTGAGTGTGTGTGAGTGAGTATGTGTGTGTGAGTTTGTGTGAGTGTGTGTGTGAGTGTGAGTATGTGTGTGTGTGTGTGAGTGTGAGTGTGTGTGACTGAAAATGATGCTAATTGTGATGTATGTAGCACACAAATCACTGACTCCACACGGTCTGGTGTTGATCTAATTGCTGTGACCTTAGTCCTTTATTGAACAGCTCCAGAGTGCCCCTCAGGTGTGGTGGTCAGCCTATTATGCTGCCTCGTGCAGGTACTTTCAGGTCTCCCACCACAGTGCCTTCTGTGGTGCACCATTGTACTTATCATACATTTAATTTACCAGAACAATACACAACACCAATAGAACACACCAGACTATTTTCTAGTTAGATTGGGGAACAAGGCTACGGGTGCGAATGGAATCCCTGCTGAGGCGCTAAAATATGGCAGAGAGGCGCTGTTGGCGCGGATACATGAGCTCATCTCTCTCATCTGGAGGGAGGAGAGCATGCCGGAAGATTTCAGAGATGCAGTGATCATGACCATCTTTAAAAAGGGGGCAAGTCCGACTGCGGCAACTACAAGGGAATCTCCCTGTTATCAGTCACTGGGAAAGTTGTCACTAGAGTCCTGCTCAATCGTCTTCTCCCTGTGGCTGAGGAGCTCCTCCTGGAGTCACAATGCGGATTTCGACCCCTCTGGGTCACAACGGATATGATCTTTTTCAGCGCGACAGCTGCAGGAAAAATGCAGGGAGAAGCGCCAGCTTTATACATGACCTTTTTCGATTTTACAGAGGCCTTTGACACTGTCAACCATGAGGGTATATGCAGCGTCCTCCTCCATTTCGGATGCCTCCAAATGTTTGTCAACATCCTTCGCCTGCTCCAGGACGACATGCAGGCCATGATCCTTAGCAGCGGATCCATTACAGACCCAATCCACATCCGGACCGGAGTCAAACAGGGCTGCAGCATCACTCCAACCCTCTTCTCAATCTTTCTCGCCGCCATGCTCCACCTCACAGTCAACAAGCTCCCCGCTGGAGTGGAACTAAACTACAGAACCAGTGGGAAGCTGTTTAACCTTCGCTGCCTACTACGCCAGGTCCAAGATCACCCCAACCTCTGTCGTCGAGCTACAGTACGTGGATGACGCTTGCGTCTGTGCACATACAGAGGCTGAACTCCAGGATATAGTCGACATATTTACTGAGGCATACGAAAGCATAGGCCTTATGCTAAACATCCGTAAGACAAAGATTCTCCACCAGCCTGTCATCGCCGCATAGGACTGCCCCCCAGTCATCAAGATCCACGGCGCGGCCCTCGACAACGTGGACTATTTCCCATACCTCGGGAGCCTCCTATCAACAAGAGTAGGCATCGACAACAAGATCCAGCACCGCCTCCAGTGTGCCAGTGCAGCCTTCGGCCGCCTGAAGAAAAGAGTGTTCATGACCAGGCCCTCAAATCTACCACCAAGCTTATGGTCTACAAGGCTGTAGTAATACCTGCCCTCCTGTATGGCTCAGAAACATGGACAATGTACAGTAAACACCTCAAGTCGCTGGAGACATATCATCAACGATGTCATAGAAATATAGAAACATAGAAAATAGTTGCAGGAGTAGGCCATTCGACCCTTCGAGCCTGCACCACCATTCAATAAAATCATGGCTGATCATTCACCTCAGTACCCCTTTCCTGCTTTCTCTCCATATCCCTTGATCCCTTTAGCCGTAAGGGCCATATCCAACTCCCTCTTGAATATATCTAATGAACTGGCATCAACAACTCTCTGCGGAAGAGAATTCCACAGGTTAATAACTCTCTGAGTGAAGAAGTTTCTCCTCATCTCGGTCCTAAATGGCTTACCCCTTATCCTTAGACTGTGTCCCCTGGTTCTGGACTTCCCCGACATTAGGAACATTCTTCCTGCATCTAACCTGTCCAGTCCCGTCAGAATTTTATATGTTTCTATGAGATCCCCTCTCATCCTTCTAAACTCCAGTGAATACAGGCCAAGTCGATCCAGTCTCTCCTCATATATTAGTCCTGCCATCCCGGGAATCAGTCTGGTGAACCTTCGCTGCTCTCCCTCAATAGCAAGAACATCCTTCCTCAGACTAGGAGACCAAAACTGCACACAATATTCCAGGTGAGGCCTCACCAAGGCCCTGTACAGCTGCAGCAAGACCTCCCTGCTCCTATACTCAAATTCCTTAGCTTTGAAGGCCAACATACCATTTGCCTTCCCCGCCTGCTGTACCTGCATGTCAACTTTCAATGACTGATGTACCATGACACCCAGGTCTCGTTGTACTTCCCCTTTTCCTAATCTGACACCATTCAGATAATATTCTGCCTTTGTGTTTTTGCCACCAAAGTGGATAACCTCATATTTATCCACATTATACTGCATCTGCCATACATTTCCCAATGTCACCTGTCCAAGTCACCTTGCAGCCTCTTAGCATCCTCCTCACAGCTCACACCACCACCCAGCTTAGTGTCATCTGCAAACTTGGAAATATTACACTCAATTCCTTCATCTAAATCATTGATGTATATTGTAAATAGTTAGGATCCCAGCACTGAGCCCTGCGGCACTCCACTAGTCACTGCCTGCCATTCTGAAAAGGCACCGTTTATCCCGACTCTATGCTTCCTGTCTGCCAACTAGTTCTCTATCCATGTCAATACATTACCCCCAATATCATGTGCTTTAATTTTGCACACCAATCTCTTATGTGGGACCTTGTCAAAAGCCTTTTGAAAGTCCAAATATACCACATCCACTGGTTCTCCCTTGTCCACTCTACTAGTTACATCCTCAAAAAATTCTCGAAGATTTGTCAAGCATGATTTCCCCTTCATAAATTCATGCTAACTTGGACCAATCCTGTCACTGCTTTCCAAATGCGCTGCTATTTCATCTTTAATAATTGATTCCAACATTTTCCCCACTACTGATGTCAGGCTAACTGGTCTATAATTACCCGTTTTCTCGCTCCCTCCTTTTTTAAACAGTGGCGTTACATTAGCTACCCTCCAGTCCATAGGAACTGATCCAGAGTCGATAGACTGTTGGAAAATGCTCACCAATGCATCCACTATTTCTAGGGCCACTTCCTTAAGTACTCTCGGATGCAGACTATCAGGCCCTGGGGATTTATCGGCCTTCAATCCCATCAATTTCCCGAACACAATTTCCTGACTAATAAGGATTTCCTTCAGTTCCTTCTTCTCGCTAGACCCTCGGTCCCCTAGTATTTCCGGAACGTCATGGAGACAGACCAAAGTATTTGTTCAACTGGTCTGCTATTTCTTTGTTCCCCATTATAAATTCACCTGATTCTGACTGAAAGGGACCTACATTTGTCTTCATCTTTTTCTCTTCACATATCTATAGAAGTCTCTGCAAAATCCTGCAAATCCCCTGGGAGTACAGGCGCACCAACATTAGCGTCCTCGTCCAGGCTAACATCCCCAGCATTGAAGCACTGACCAAACTCGATCAGCTCTGCTGGGCAGGCCACATAGTTCGCATGCCAGACACGAGACTCCCAAAGCAAGTGCTCTACTCGGAACTCTTTCACGGCAAACGAGCCGAATGTGGGCAGCGGAAACGTTACAAGGACACCCTCAAAGCCTCCCTGATAAAATGCAACATTCCCACTGACATCTGGGAGTCCCTGGCCAAAGACTGCCCGAAGTGGAGAAAGTGCATCCGGGAGGGCGCTGAGTACCTAAAGTTTCATCGCCGAGAGCATGCAGAAATCAAGCGCAGGCAGCGGAAAGAGTGTGCGGCAAATCAGTCCCACCCTCCCCTTCCCTCAATGACTCACTGTCCCACCTGCAACAGAGTCTGTGGCTCTCATATTGGACTGTTCAGTCATCAAAGAACTCACTTCAGGAGTGGAAGCAAGTCTTCCTCAATTCCAAGGGACTTCCTATGATGATGATGATGGGGTGTGTGTGTGTGAGTGTTTGCATGTGTGAGTGAGTGTTTGCATATGTGTCTATGTCTGTGTGAGTGTATGAAACCAACAAATAAATACTGTGGCTACAAGAGCAGGTCAGAGGCTGGGTATTCTGCAGCAAGTGTCTCACCTCCTGACTCCGCAAAGCTTTCCACCATCTACAAGGCACAAGTCAGGAGTGTGATGGAATACTCTCCTCTTGCCTGGGAGAGTCAGCACCTTCAGTGGGGGGAAGAGTCAGCACCTTCGGGGGGAGGGGGGTGGTGGGGGGGAGAGTCAGCACCTTTGGTGGCGGGGGGGGCAGAGAGAGTCAGCACCTTCAAGGGGGTGGGGGGTGCGGAGGTGGGAGAGTCAGCACCTTCGGGGGGAGGGGGGTGGTGAGTCAGCACCTTCGGTGGGGGGGCAGGGGTGGGGGGGCGGAGAGAGTCAGCACCTTCAAGGGGGTGGGGGGTGCGGAGGTGGGAGAGTCAGCACCTTCGGGGGGAGGGGGGTGGTGAGTCAGCACCTTCGGTGGGGGGGCAGGGGTGGGGGGGCGGAGAGAGTCAGCACCTTTAAGGGGGTGGGGGGTGCGGAGGTGGGAGAGTCAGCACCTGCCGGGGGGGGAAGAGTCAGCACCTTCGGCAGGGGAGGGGGGGTGGGCAGGAGAGAGTCAACAACTTCGGCCGGGGGGCGGAAAGAGAGTCAGCACCTTCGGGGGGGGGGTTGGGGGAGGGCGGGGAGAGTCAGCACCTTCAGGTACCAGCATGGATTATCTGCTCAAGTTCCTGGAGTGGGATTTGAACCCACAACTTTCTGACTCAGAGGCGAAAGTGCTGCCCACTGAGCCACGGCTGACACTATAACTCAAGAAACACTTTTGGAGTGTAGCCACTGTTGTAATGTGGGAAACGCAGCAGCCAATTTGTGCACAGCAAGCTCCCACAAATAGCAATGTGATAATGACCAGATCATCTGTTTTTTTATGTTGAGTGAGGGATAAATATTGGCCAGGACACCAGGGATAACTCCCCTGCTTTTTGTGGACAGGACATACCTGGGCAGTTTTCCACATTGTTGGATAGATGCCTATCTTGTAGCTGTACTGGCTAGAGGTGCAGCTAGTTCTGGAGCACAAGTCTTCAGCATGACAGCCAGGATGTTGTCATGGCCCATAGCCTTTGCTGTATCCAGTGCGCTCAGCCGTTTATTGATATCACGTGGAGTGAATCGAATTTGGTGAAGACTGGATTCTGTGATGGTGGGAAGCTCAGGAGGAGACCGATATGGATCATCTGTTACGTTTAGAATAACTCCTCAAGACTGTATACTGTAAGGTCAAACTGTTGTGACCTTGGTCTCTTTAATGTAACTCCAGAGTGAGGAAGCAGCATGGTGGACTGCCTTTTATACTTGCTTGCCCAGGGTGTGCAGGTGGCCCTTGGGTCTCCCACAGGTGCGCCCCCTGGTGGCAAGTCTTATACATTGGTAATGTTTACATACATAACATAATTCCCCCCCAAAGTCTTATGTACAAGTTATTTACAAGTTGAGGTGATCCAGGGCTCTGCGTTCCCGGATTGATCGCCTGAGTTGAAGTTCTGGCATGAGTGAGTCGGTCGGTTCATTGCTGCACTGCGGTGTGGCTGGTCTGATCGGACTGTTGGCATGGTGGGTACATCCTCATGGTTGACAGTGAGGTCGATTGTGTTAGTGGGTCGATGGGGGCCAGGTCCTTTCACAGTGGTTCCTGGTTATCTGTAGTTCGCAGTTTGGTCTGGTCCAAATGCTTTCTGCGTTTGCCCATTACATGGTTTCACAGCAAACGCTCCATTTCATCACAAACATTCCATTCCCCTCTTTGGCTAATTCAGTGCCAGCAGTCCATCTGGGACCATGATCACGGTTACATCATTTATTCTGACGTTGCGTGGAGGAGCTGTGCGATCATGGTACATTCTCTGCTGATAGCATACGGAAGGCTCGGTTCTGGGTAATTCTGTCCGGTGACCGAATAGCGCCCGGGATAGCCGGGTCCATTGGGAGTCTACCGTGACACGTGTGGTGCTTGGCTTTATGATTTGGGCTGCCCGCTCCGGACTATTGTCGCTGACCCTAAGGTCTGGCAAGCCAAGGATGGCAGATATGGCCTTGAGACTTTCAATAGCGGCGGGAGGCTGCGTGGTCCCGTCGATCCTGGGCCATGGTATGGAGGCCCCGGACCACCGACTTTCTTTGCAACGTTGCAGGGTTGCCCCATAGGGGCCAATCTGATGGGATGAGCATTTCGTCTTTGCGACAGATAAGCTGCAACATCCCGTCTAGCGGTTCGCCGTTAGCAGGCGATAACGTGGGATCCTAGTCTGGGGAACTGTTACGGTTGACCCCTCGCTTTCTAGCATTTCCATAACAACGAGCAGGTCTGCGGTCTGTGCCGTTTCCACCCCGGTGGTGGGCAACTGTAGCCGACTGAGAGCATCAGCGCCGTTCTCAGTACCTGGCCCATGGCAGATCATGTTACAGTGCACCGACGGTGTTAGACCTATTCGAGTCAAAGCATTAATAATAGTGCCTCTGCTCTCCAAAAACTGTGAGATTGGCAGCTTGTCTGACTCGAGCAAATATTGGGACGCTCTTTGGTAAGTCTCTTTTGTCCCGTGAACGTAGGCTACTGCCTTGGTTAACTTATTGGATACGTGTACAACCGGTTGGGGTTTGCCCGCTACTTTGGCTTGCTGAACAACACGCCCGACCCTGTGTGATAATACATCACTTGGTACAAGCACTTTGTTAGATACATATACGACCGGTTGGTGTTCGCCTGCTACTTTGGCTTGTTGTAAGGTACCCCTGACTCCATATGATAATCCATCATTTGCCACGAAAGAGCGCTCACATGGGTTACACAGTGCAAACAACTTATTGGAATGTAGTGGGTTCCTGGCCTTTTCAGCGGCCGCTCCTTTATCTTTGACTCAAGCCCAGTTGTCTTCCTTGCTGGGCAACACATGCCTCTGTTTTGTTGCGGCAACATCCTGTGGTCTGGACGTTCTCTGGCTTCGTGGTCTGGGCGCACTCTCGTCTATGTCCGTGATGCCAACTGTCGCGATCTTCCTCCCCGGGGATTTTGCCTCTGGCGTCGGGAAGTTGCATTTGGATCATTTCGGCCGGAATCCCACTCGGAAACTCTTCCATCGTCAGCTTCGGGTGGTGGGTACTATTCCTGTACCTCTGCTCGGTTGAACTTTACCTTCTCGTGGTCGTGATGAGCAGCCTGTGCCTCGGGAATCTGCAAATGGATCTGCACTTCGATGCCTGGTTCAGTTGAAGGTGGGGGATTGCTCAGCCTTTGAGCAAGGGAGACGTCTTTCGTCGGAGCAGGTACAGAGAGGTCTTCCCAGTTCCATTGAATCTTCCCTATCCACCTCCTACCAAGTAGCATTGGCCCATCACCTGAAACAATCCACAGTGGTAAATCGTGCACCACTCCCTCATGGATTACTCTGATGTCCGCACTACCAATAACTGGTATCAGTTCCTTGGTGTAGGTGTGCAGCTTTACCTGAATCAGGATCAGCTTGGGTCGTTGTGCTCTGTCGCCCCACAGCCTCTCGAATGCCGTCTGGCTCATAATTGATTGACTCGCCCCCGTGTCCCATTCCATGGAGACTAGAGTGCCGTCAAGTTTAACTTTTAACATTATCGGAGGGCTTTTGTTGGT
The DNA here is from genome assembly GCF_044704955.1 of Pristiophorus japonicus. Lineage (NCBI taxonomy): Eukaryota > Metazoa > Chordata > Chondrichthyes > Pristiophoridae > Pristiophorus > Pristiophorus japonicus. Next base: position 125,440,387 of record NC_091982.1, read on the forward strand.
GAAGGTGTGTACCCCATACACTTCCTCTTCATCCTCGGGTTGAGTTGCCTCTCCTGCTCATTCAGCGTGGTCCGCGCCGGATCGGTCATCTTCTGCCGACTTTGCCACGTGGTGAGTCGTAGAACGTCTCCACATTCGCTGGAGGTGCCCCATTGTTCCACAGCCTTTGCACACGTAGTGCTTGAATCGACATTGATGGGCTCGATGATTACCCCTGCAGTGCCAACATGGTGTTAATGGATTCGCATTCACGCCCCACGGCGGGCTCTGAGTCATCCTAGGTCTGGCCTCTGCGGGCGTGTAGGCCCTGCCATGTACAATTCTGCCTGCTGAAGGCGTTATTTTATGCACAGTACTTGCCGGTGAGCTTCGATGCTGCAATGATATCTGTTTAATGTTATCATTCATGGACATAAAAGCCTGGGCTATCGTGATGGCCTTGCTCAGATCTAGGGATTCGGCAGACAGCAGTTTGCGAAGAATGACCGATTCTAAGCACGAAAAGAGTCCCGCAACACTTACCCCAAAAATCCAGCAAATACGAACGGTTCCGCAAGGTCGGTGACATAGCTCGCCACGCCCTGGCCCTCGGAGCGATGGTGCGTATAAAAGCGATACCTGGCCATTAAAATGCTATCCTTCAGCTTGAGGTGTTCCCGAACCAGCGTGCACAACTCTGACATCGGTAGTGGGTAAAATGACGGAATCAATTAATGAGGATGTCATAGCAGCGCATTTGGAAAGAGGTGACATGATAGGTCCAAGTCAGCATGGATTTGTGAAAGGGAAATCATGCTTGACAAATCTTCTGAAATATTTTGAGGATGTTTCCAGAAGAGTGGACAAGGGAGAACCAGTTGATGTGGTGTATTTGGACTTTCAGAAGGCTTTCAACAAGGTCCCACACAAGAGATTAATGTGCAAAGTTAAAGCACATGGGATTGGGGGTACTGTGCTGATGTGGATTGAGAACTGGTTGGCAGACAGGAAGCAAAGAGTAGGAGTAAATGGGTATTTTTCAGAATGGCAGGCAGTGACTAGTGGGGTACCGCAAGGTTCTTTGCTGGGACCCCAGCTGTTTACATTGTACATTAATGATTTAGACGAGGGGATTAAATGTAGTATCTCCAAATTTGCAGATGATATTAAGTTGGGTGGCAGTGTGAGTTGCTAGGAGGATGCTCTGAGGCTGCAGAGTGACTTGGATAGGTTAGGTGAGTGGGCAAATGCATGGCAGATGAAGTATAATGTGGATAAATGTGAGGTTATCCACTTTGGTGGTAAAAACAGAGAGACAGACTATTATCTGAATGGTGACAGATTAGGAAAAGATGAGGTGCAACGAGACCTGGGTGTCATGGTACATCAGTCATTGAAGGTTGGCATGCAGGTACAGCAGGCGGTTAAGAAAGCAAATGGCATGTTGGCCTTCATAGCGAGGGGATTTGAGTACAGGGGCAGGGAGGTGTTACTACAGTTGTACAGGGCCTTGGTGAGGCCACACCTGGAGTATTGTGCACAGTTTTGGTCTCCTAACTTGAGGAAGGACATTCTTGCTATTGAGGGAGTGCAGCGAAGGTTCACCAGACTGATTCCCGGGATGGCGGGATTGACATATCAAGAAAGACTGAATCAGCTGGGCTTGTATTCACTGGAGTTCAGAAGAATGAGAGGCGATCTCATAGAAACATTTAAAATTCTGACGGGTTTATTGTTGGGGAAGTCCAGAACCAGGGGTCACAGTCTAAGGATAAGGGGTAAGCCATTTAGGACCGAGATGAGGAGAAACTTCTTCACCCAAAGAGTGGTGAAGCTGTGGAATTCTCTACCACAGAAAGTTGTTGAGGCCAATTCACTAAATATATTGAAAAAGGAGTTGGATGTAGTCCTTACTACTAGGGGGATCAAGGGGGTATGGCGAGAAAGCAGAAATGGGGTACTGAAGTTGCATGTTCAACCATAGACTCATTGAATGGCGGTGCAGGCTCGAAGGGCCGAATGGCCTACTCCTGCACCTATTTCCTATGTTTCTATGTTTCTATATGTCTTCTCCGTTGGTTTCGTCGGTGCTAGCAGATTTTTGATGAGGCCATATATCGTGGACCAGCAAACGGTGAGGAGAATCGCCTTGCATTTGATCGCGGTTTCTGCATTTTCCAGCTCGTTGGCCACGACGTACTGGTCAAGATGCTCAATGAGTGCTTTCCAATCATCACCCTCAACAAATCTCTCAAAAATACTAACGGCAGCCATAACTGTGTGAAAGTTCGTAATCTGTTACTCATCGCCAATTGTTACATTTAGAATAACTCCACAAGACTACACATCTTCAGCTCAAACTGTTGTGACCTTGGTCTCTTTATTGTAACTCCAGAGTTAGGAGGCAGCATGGTAATCTGCCTTTTATACCTGCTTGCCCGGGGTGTGCAGGTGACCCTTGGGTCTCCCACAGGTGCGCCCCCTGGTGGCAAGTCTTACACATTGGTAGGTTTACATACATAACAGCATGCACTTGGCACTTCTGGCTGAAGATGGTTGCAAATACTTCAGTCTTTTCTTTTGCACTTGCGTGTTGGGCTCTGCCATCATTGAGGATGGGGATATTCATGGAGCCTCCTCCTCCCGTTAGTTGTTTAATGGTCCACCACCATTCATGGCTAGATGTGGCAGAACTGCAGAGCTTTTATCTGATCTGTTGGTTGTGGAATTGTCTATAACATGCTGCTTTCTGCTACCTGTCATTCCTACCAATGCTGCCATGGACAGATGCATCTGAGGCGGTTAGATTGGAGAAGACGAGGTCAAGTAGGTTTTTCCCTCATGTTCGTTCTCTTACCACCTGCTGCAGGCCCAGTCTGGCAGCTATGTCCCTCAGGACTCGGCCAGCTCGGTCAGTAATAGTGCTACCGAGTCACTCTCTGTGATGTTCAACATGGAGGAGTACTGGTTCATCAGCTGAGGGAGGGCAGTAGGTGGTAATCAGCAGGAGGTTTCCTTACCCATGCTTGACCTGAAGCCATGAGACTTCATGGGGTCCAGAGTCAATGTTGAGGACTCCCAGGGCCACTCCTTCCCGACTATATACCACTGTGTCGCCACCCCTGGTGGGTCTGTCCTGCCAGTGGGACAGGTCATACCCAGGGATAGTGATGGAGGAGTCTGGGACATTGGCTGAAAGATATGATTCTGTGAGTGTGACTATGTCAGGCTGTTGCTTGCTTTGGACCAGTCAGGGATGGTTGATTCCTGAAATGAAGGGGTTGTCTTATGAAGAAAGGTTGAGCAGGTTGGGCCTATACTCATTGGAGTCTACAACAATGAGAGGTGATCTTATTGATATATATAAGATTATGAGGGGATTTGATAGAGTAGATGCAGAGAGGATGTTTCCCCTCGTGGGGGAGACTAGAACTAGGGAGCATAGTTTCAGAATAACGGGTTACCCATTTAAAATGGAGATGAGGAATTTCTCTCTTAGAGGGTCGTGAATCTGTAGAATTCTCTGCCCCAGAGAGCTGGGTCATTGAATATATTTAAGGTGGAGATGGACAGATTTTTGAGCAATAAGGGAGTGGGCAGGGAAATGGAGTTGAGGCCAAGATCAGATCAGTCATGATCTCATTGAATGGCGGGGCAGACTCGAGGGGCCAAATAGCTGACTCCTGCTCCTATTGCTTATGTTCTTAGTCTGTGGGACAGCTGTGCCAAAATTGGTGAGGAGGACATTATAGGGTCGACTCTTTGCCTAGGTCAATGCTGGGTGATCTGTCCAATTTTATTCTTATTATTTTTTGTTGTAGTGGTTTGATACAACTGAGTAGCTTGCTAGGCCATTTTAGACTCATATATCGGCCAGACTGGGTGAGAACAACAGGTTTCCTTCTCTAAATTACATTAGTGAACCAGATGGGTTTTTCAACAATCTGATAGTTTCAGGGTCACCATTACTGATATAAGCATTTTAATTCCAGAACTATTTAATTAACTGAATTTAAATTCCCCAGTTGCCGTGGTGAGACTTGAACTCACGTCCCTGGATCTTTAGTCCAGGCCTCTGGATTATTGGTTCTGCAATATAACCACTATGCTACTGTACAGTCCAGACTCTTCCATGCTCCTTGACATTGAGTGCAGGCTTTCTGTCAGGACTCCCGGTGACCAAGCATTTGGGTGTGTTCACCATCAGCCTTCCTCTGTAGCCTGGCCCATCCAAGTCCCCATCTGAGTTGTCTGCAACAGAACCCGTGTGTGACCGCACCCTCCGGTGAGCTGGCACCTGCGCTATCCTCTCCCCCTGCCCTGGCTCCAGCGCATTTGTGTCCAGTGTCTCACCATGTTCAGATCCCTCCTCTATACTAGTCTCTGAAATACATACAGTTTCAGAATCTGATCTTGTGGCTATAGAGTGTCAGCTGTGGCTCAATGGGTAGTGCTCTCATCTCTGAGTCAGAAGGTTGTGGGTTCAAGTCCTACTCCAGGGACTTGAGCAGATAAATCTAGGCTCACATTCCGGTGCAGTGTTGAGGGAGTACTGCATTGTTGGAGGTGCCATCTTTTGGATGAGATGTTAAATCAAGTCTGCTCTCTCAGGTGGATGTAAAAGATCCCATGGCACTATTTCGAAGAAGAGCAGGGGAGTTATCCCCGGTGTCCTGGCCAATATTTATCCCTCAATCAACATAACAAAAAAATAGATTATCATTATCACATTGCTGTTTGTGGGAGCTTGCCGTGCGCAAATTGGCTGCTGCGTTTCCTACATTACAACAGTGATTACACTCCAAAATTACTTCATTGGCTGTAAAGCACTTTGAGACGTCCGGTGGTTGTGAAAAGCGTTGTATAAATACAAGTCTTTCTTTGTGTATAACAGTGAGAGCAAGTGATGGTGTCTTCTCATCCTCACTGTCTCTTTCCTCTTAATAAGAACATAAGAAATAGGAGCAGGAGTCAGCCATTTGCCCTCTCGAGCCTGCTCCGCCATTTAATACGATCATGGCTGATCCGATCAAGGACTCAGCTCCACTTCCCCGCCCGCTCTTCATAATCCTTCACTCCCTTATCATTCAAAAATCTGTCTGATACGTCCTTACTACACAGTATAAATGCACACGAGACCCATGCTTGAGAGAAGGTCAATCTGTGACCTGTCCTTTATTCCTTAGCACTCAAGGGATGAAGGTGGGTGGAGCTTCCCCTTTTATACCTGAAGGTCCAGGTTAGGAGTGTCTCCCACCTAGTGGTCAGTGTTCTCATGGTGTACAACTTAGGTCAGATTATACATGGGTTACAATGCTGGTTGAATACATGACATGACCTCCCCCCCAAAAGTCTTATTGGGATCACAGGTTGAGTCTCTCTGGTGGTTTACGCTCCCTTGTAGAGCACCTGAGTTGGGGCTCCGGTTGTTGGGCGCTGGCCTGAGTGTCTGCTGTTTGCAGTGCCTCAGACCTGTCCGGACTGCCCACAGTGACTGGGCTCTCCTCCCTTTGGTTCCGGTGTTCGGTCACCTGTGGTGGAGTGAACTCTATCTCGTGTTCTTCCTCTGCTTCTTCTATGGGGTTGCTGAACCTCCTTTTTGTTTGATCCACATGTTTGCGGCAGATTTGTCCATTGGTAAGTTTAACTACCAGAATCCTATTTCCCTCTTTGGCAACCACAGTGCCTGCGAGCCATTTGGGCCCTGCAGCATAGTTGAGGACAAAAACAGGATCATTTACATCAATAAATCGCACCCTCGCATTCCTGTCATGGTAGTGATGGAGGATGTGCTTGAATTTAAAATGTCACACTCGATCCATTTGGAGTAGGCGTCTATGACAACCAAAAACATTTTCCCCATGAAAGGACCTGCGTAGTCCACATGGATGCATGACCAAGGCTTGGCGGGCCATGGCCAGGGGCTAAGGGGGGCTTCCCTGGGCGCATGGCCCAGTTGGGCACACATGTTGCACCTGTGAACACAAAGTTCCAGATCTGCGTCTATTCCTGGCCACCAAACGTGTGACCTGGCAATTGCCTTCATCGTGACAATGCCCGGGTGCCCATTGTGGAGTTCTCTGATGAACACCTCTCTGCCTATCTGGGGCATGACTACGCGGTTACCCCACAGTAGGCAATCGGCCTGAATCGAGAGTTCATCCTTGCGCCTGTGAAATGGTTTAAATTTCTCAGGGCATGCCCTGTACGTGGCTGCCCAGTCCCCATTCAGGACACATTTCTTGACTAGAGACAATAGCGGGTCTCTATTTGTCCATACTTTAATCTGACGGGCTGTCACGGGTGAGCCTTCGCTTCCGAAAGCTTCAACAGCCATGACCATCTTAGCACCATGCTCGGTAGCCCCCTCAGTGGTGGCTAGTGGGAGCCTGCTGAGTGCATCGGCGCAGTTTTCGGTGCCCGGCCTGTGCCGAATTGTGTAGTCATAGGCAGCTAACGTGAGTGCCCACCTATGTATGCGGGCCGATGCGTTTGCATTTATGGCCTTGTTGTCGGCCAAAAGGGACGTTAGGGGTTTGTGATCTGTCTCCAGCTCAAATTTCCTGCCAAACAGGTACTAGTGCATTTTCTTTACAGCATATACACATGCGAGCGCCTCCTTTTCTACCATCCCGTAGCCCCTTTCTGCCTGGAACAGACTCCTGGAGGCATAAGCTACCGGCTGTAACTGACCCTTGGCACTGACATGCTGCAACACACACCCGACACCATAGGACGACGCATCGCACGTTAACACAAGTTTCTTACATGGGTCATATAGCATTAACAGATTGTTGGAACATAGCAAATTGCGTGCTCTATTAAAAGCCCTTTCCTGGCTGTCCCCCCAGACCCATTCGCGACCTTTGCGTAGGAGCACGTGTAGCGGCTCTAGCAGCGTGCTCAATTTGGGAAGAAAGTTATCAAAATAGTTCAGGAGCCCCAGGAACGAACGCAGCTCTGTCGTGTTACGGGGTCTGGGTGCTCTCTGGATCGCTTCCGTCTTGGATGCAGTAGGTCTGATCCCGTCTGCTGCTACCCTCATCCCCAGGAATTCTACCTCTGGAGCTAGGAAGACACACTTCGCCTTTTTCAGTCGCAGACCTACCCGGTCCAGTCTGCGTAGCACCTCCTCCAGGTTGTGGAGGTGTTCTTCAGTATCGTAACCCGTAATGAGGATGTCGTCCTGAAAAACCACCGTCCCTGGAATCGACTTGAGGAGGCTTTCTATATTTCGTTGGAAGATCGCGGCGGCCGAGCGAATCCCGAACGGACATCTGTTATACTCAAACAACCCCTTGTGTGTCGTGATGGTGGTCAGCTTCTTCGACTCACTCGCCAGCTCTTGGGTCATGTAAGCTGAGGTCAGGTCCAATTTTGAAAAAAGTTTGCCACCGGATAGCATCGCAAAGAGGTCCTCCGCTCTTGGTAGCGGGTACTGGTCTTGGAGTGACACCCGATTGATGGTGGCCTTGTAATCGCCACATATCCTGACCGACCCATCCACCTTGAGCACCGGCACAATCGGGCTCGCCCAGTCACTGAATTCGACTGGCGAGATGATGCCTTCCCTCAGCAGGCGGTCCAATTCACCTTCTATCTTTTCCCGCATCACGTACGGCACCGCTCTGGCCTTGTGGTGTACTGGTCTGGCGTCCGGGTTTATGTGAATCACTACCTTGGCCCCCATGAAAGTGCCAATGCCGGGTTGAAATAATGAGTCAAATTTGTTCAGGACCTGTGAGCATGATACTCGCTCCACAGAGGAAATTGCATTGACATCGCCCCATTTCCAGTTTATGACAGCAAGCCAACTCCTCCCCAGTAGTGCGGACCGTCCCCTGGGACAATCCAGAGTGGCAACCTGTTCTCCGAATCTTTGTGGGTCACGACTACCGTGGCGCTGCCTAGCACCGGAATGATCTGCTTTGTGTAAGTCCGTAGCTGTGCGTCAATCGGCGATAATTTTGGCCTCCTGGCCTTGGATGCCCACATCTTTTTGAACTGTTTGATACCCATCAGGGACTGGCTGGTACCCGTGTCTAACTCCATTGATACTGGGATGCCATTGAGGAGCACTTTCATTATTATCGGTGGTGTCCTGGTGTATGAACCCCAGTGTCCATTTCTGCAATTTCTGCAGGTATTTTGCTCATCTCTGCAAACTCCAGCTGAATGTATGCCTCCACGCCTCCAGCATGAGTTGCGGTTTGAAACAAAAGGTCCCTTGCCAGTCGATCGTCCCTGACTGCCCCTGTTATTGTTCTTGAGTGCACCATTAACAGGTGTTGATGGCCCCATTACTGGCTGCATTGTCCCTTGCAATGGCGTGAATCGCTGTTCAGCTTGCCATTGTCTCTGTCGAACTCCCCCTCTGGGTTCGACTACATGTTAGGACATGCCTGACTGCCCTTGTCTGCCTGGAGAACTGTGTGCTGCTTTAACAATGTTGAATCTCTGTCCCAACCATTCCTTAACACAGTACCTCTCGTCTTTCTGCTAGTGGCCATGCTCGCGTGGTTTAAATCCCAGTTTCTTGTCGCCATTGATACGTCCTTACTGCACAGTATAAATGCACACGAGGCCCATGCTTGAGAGAAGGTCAGTCTGTGACCTGTCCTTTATTCCTTAGCACTCAAGTGATGAAGGTGGGTGGAGCTTCCCCTTTTATACCTGAAGGTCCAGGTTAGGAGTGTCTCCCACCTAGTGGTCAGTGTTCTCACGGTGTGCAACTTAGGTCAGTTTATACATGGTTTACAATGCTGGTTGAATACATGACACTGTCTATCTCCGCCTTAAATATATTCAATGACCCAGCCTCCACAGCTCTCTGGGGCAGAGAATTCCACAGATTTACAACCCTGAGTGAAGAAATTCCTCTTCATCTCTGTTTTAAATAGGCGACCCCTTATTCTAACCTTATGCCCTCTAGTTCTAGTCTCCCCCATCAGTGGAAACATCTGCTCTGCATTCATCTTGTCGAGCCCCCTCAGAATCTTATATGTTTCGATAAGATCACCTCTCAGTCTACTAAACTCCAATGGGTAGAGGCCCAACCTACTCAACCTTTCCTCATAAAACAACCCCTCATCTCCGGAATCAACCTCGTGAACCTTTTCTGAATAGACTCCAATGCAAATATATCCCTCCTTAAATACGGAGACCAAAACTGTAGCAGTACTCCAGGTGTGACCTCACGAATACCCTATACAGTTGTAGCAGGACTTCTCTGCTTTTATATTCCACCCCTCTTGCACTAAAGGCCAGCATTCCATTTGCCTTCCTGATTACTTGCTGTACCTGCATACTAACTTTTTGCGTTTCATGTACAAGAATCGGCGGGTCCCTCGTCCTCTACTGCCTGGGCAGGTTCCAGTTCTTGGGTCTCTGAAATTAAAAGGGTCAAGAGTTGGGTTATGGTGAGGGGCGAGGAGCAAGTAAGAAGTGTGCTTTCACCCTCTGCAACTTCTCAGTCAGAAGGGATTGAGGGATGAGGGAAGGAAGACTGGTTATACTGATACCCTCATCATTGATCGCTCCAGCCCCACCAGTGGCCACGGCCTCAGTGATACTCCTTCTCATAGAAACATAGAAAATAGGTGCAGGAGTAGGCCATTCGGCCCTTCTAGCCTGCACCGCCATTCAATGAATTCATGGCTGAACATTCAACTTCAGTACCCCATTCCTGCTTTCTCGCCATACCCCTTGATCCCCCTTGTAGTAAGGACCTCATCTAACTCCTTTTTGAATATATTTAGTGAATTGGCCTCAACAACTTTCTGTGGTAGAGAATTCCACAGGTTCACCACTCTCTGGGTGAAGAAGTTCCTCCGCATCTCGGTCCTAAATGGCTTACCCCTTATCCTTAGACTGTGACCTCTGGTTCTGGACTTCCCCAACATTGGGAACATTCTTCCTGCATCTAACCTGTCTAACCCCGTCAGAATTTTAAATGTTTCTATGAGGTCCCCTTTCATTCTTCTGAACTCCAGTGAATACAAGCCCAGTTGATCCAGTTTTTCTTGATAGGTCAGTCCCGCCATCCCGGGAATCAGTCTGGTGAACCTTCGCTGCACTCCCTCAATAGCAAGAATGTCCTTCCTCAGGTGAGGAGACCAAAACTGTACACAATACTCCAGGTGTGGCCTCACCAATGCCCTGTACAACTGTAGCAACGCCTCCCTGCCCCTGTACTCAAATCATGATGGCCATTACTGTATCCTCCATTGGGGTTATAACATTCAGGCCCACTTGTCTTCCTCCAGTTCATTGCTGCTACCTGATGTTATGCGTCACCTTCTCTTGCAAGAAAGAGGGAAGTGAGTCAGTGAGTGTCCTGCAGTATGTTCGGGTGATGTGGCTGTCATGGTTGAATAACTGCCAGTGTGTGTGAGCTGTGAGACATGGGTATGAGGCTTGCAACGGTGCTAAGTGTGTGAGGGTGAGGTAAAGCCTATGAATGGTAGGGTTGAGTCCTGACTGATAGAGACTGTTGATAGGTGGGTGATGGGGGTAGAATCATAGAATGGTTACAACACGGAAGGCCATTCGGCCCGTCGAGCCCTTGCCGACTCTCAGCCAGACCCACTCTCCCACCCTTTCCTCATAGCCCTGCAATATTTTTTCCTTTAGCTACTTATCCACCTCCCTTTTGAAAGATAAGATTGAGTCTGCATCCACCACCCTTACCATCAGCGCATTCCAGAACCCAACCACTGGCTGTGTCGAAAAGTTTTTTCTTCCATCGCCTTTGGTTCTTCTGCCAATCACCTTAAATCTGTGTCCTCTGGTTCTCGACTCTTCCACCAATAGGAACAGTTTCTCTCTATCTACTCTGTCCAGCCCCCTCATGATTTTGAACACCTCGATCAAATCTCCTCTCAACCTTCTCTGCTCTAAGGAGAACAACCCCAGCTTCGCCAGTCTATCCACATAACTGAAGTCCCTCGGTCCTGGAACCATTCTCGTAAATCTTTTCTGCACCTTCTGTAAGGCCTTTACATCCTTTGTACGGTGCGGTGCCCAGAATTGGACACAGTACTCCAGTTGGGGCCAAACCATTGTTTTATACAGGTTTATCACCATTTCCACACTTGTGTACACTATGGGGTAGAAATTTGTTCACTTCGTGCCCCTGAAAGGGTGGGAACAGGGGAGCTAAAGAGTTCAGAGCCACTACCACCGGCATTCGTGCTGCTCGACACATTCAGTGTGCCAGTGCAGGCGGCACTGACCAGTATCAGCTGGGAGCGCCGAGTCGGTGTGCAACGTCCCCGGTGTTGACAGCTTTCCGATAATCAATTGCAGCGGCACTGGGAGCGCCCCCTGGTGTCAGCGCCTGTGAAAGCCGGCGAGCAGAGCTGTGCGAAGGAACGATTGTAAGTTAAATTAATATTACCCTGATTTATTTTTGTGATTCACCTGTATTTGCGCAGAGTCATTTATCGGGAATGTCTTTGTGTTTTTTGTCACGATTTGTTTTTCCAGGGAGGCCTCTCCCAGGGTGCTCCAAAGCCGGCTCTATAGTGCGGGATATCCAGCTGCTCACCCGGCCTAGCGCCCTACGATACGTCTGGAACTTCCCTTCGCACTCCACTCCACTCTCAGGGACCAGCTGATGAATTTTTTGGCTGTATGCGCAAACAATTTCCCGGCACTAAATTTATCGTCCCGCCGCCACAAAGAAGCCTCCGACCGAATTTCCACCCAATACCTCTGTTTATAAAGCCCAGGATCCCATAAGCCTTTTTAACTGCTTTTTCAACCTGCCCTGCCACCTTCAACGATTTATGCAATATACCCCTAGGTCTCTCTGTTCATGCACCCCCTTTAGGATTGTACCCTTTAGGTTATATTGCCTCTCCTCATTCATTCTGCCAAAATGTATCACTTCACACTTTTCTGTGTTAAATTTCATCTGCCACGTGTCTGCCCATTCCACCAGCCTGACTATGTCCTCTTGAAGTCTATCACTATCCTTCTCACTGTTCACTATACTTCCAAGTTTTGTGTCATCTGCAAATTTTTGAAGTTGTGCCCTGTACACCCAAGTCCAAGTCATTAATATATATCAAGAAAAGCAGTGGTCCCAGTACCGACCCCTGGGGAACACCACAGTATACCTGCCTCCAGTCCGAAAAACAACCGTTCACCACTGCTCTCTGTTTCCTGTCACTGAGCCAATTCCGTATACATGCTACCACTCCGTGGACCACTTCCCATATCTCGGGAGCCTCTTATCAACAAGAGCAGGCATCGACGACGAGATCCAACACCGCCTCCAGTGCGTCAGTGCAGCCTTCAGCCGCCTGAGGAAAAGAGTTTTTGAAGACCAGGCCCTCAAAACTGTCATCAAGCTCATGGTCTACAGGGCTGTAATAATACCCGCCCTCCTGTATGGCTCAGAGACATGGACCATGTAAAGTAGACAGTTCAAGTTGCTGGGGAAATATCACCAACGATGTCTCCACAAGATCCTACAAATCCCCTGGGTGGTCAGACGCACCAACGTTAGCGTCCTCGTCCAGGCTAACATCCCCAGCATTGAAGCACTGACCACACTTAATCAGCTCTGCTGGGCAGGCCACATAGTTTACATGCCAGACACAAGACCCCCAAAGCAAGCGCTCTACTCGGAACTCCTTCATGGCAAACGAATCAAAGGTGGGCAGAGGAAGCGTTACAAGGACACCCTCAAAGACTCCCTGATAAAGTGCAATTTCCCCACTGACACCTGGAAGTCTCTGGCCAAAGACCGCCCTAAGTGGAGGAAGTGCATCCGGGAGGGTGCTGAACTCCTCGAGTCTCATCGCCGAGAGCATGCAGAAATCAAATGCAGGCAGCGGAAGGAGCGTGAGACAAACCTGTTCCACCCACCCTTACCTGCAGGGACAGGGACTGTGGCTCTCGTATCAGACTGTTCAGCCACCAATGAATTCACTTCAGGAGTGGAAGTAAGTCTTCCTCGATTCCGAGGGACTGCCTATGATGATGATGATATTCTATGGGCTTCAACTTTGCTGCAAGCATATAATGTGGCACTTTGTCGAATGCCTTTTGGAAATCCATGTACACCACATTAACCGCATCGCCGTCATCACCCTCTCTGTTACCTCATCAAAAAACTCGATCAATTTGGTTAAACACGATTAAGTTAATTAATTCACACCTATCCAAGTGACTGTTAACTTTGACTCTCATCATTTTTCTAAAAGCTTCCCCACTACCGAGGTTAAACTGACCGGTCTGTAGCTGCTGAGTTTATCCTTGCACTCTATTTTGAACAAGGGTGTAACATTTGCATTTCTCCAGTCCTCTGGCACCACCCCCGTATCTTTGGAGGATTGGAAAATTATGGTCAGTAACTCCGCGATTTCTGCCCTCAATTCCCTCAGCATCCCAGGATGCATCCCATCCGCTCCTAGTTATTATCTACTTTAAGTACAGCCAGTCTTTCTAATACCTCTTTTTTATCAATTTTTATCCTATTAAGTGTCTCTTCTCCCTCCTCATTCACTATGTCTATGACAGTATCCTATTCCTTGGTGAAGACAGGTGCAGATTACTCATTTAGTGGCTCAGCCGTACCCTCTGCCTCCATGCGCAAGTCTCCTTTTTGGCCCAGCTTCCAACCCGTTTACTATTTATATGCCGATAGAAGACCTTTGGATTAACTTTTATGTTAGGTGCCATTGTATTCCATACCTCTCTTTTGCCCCTCTTATTTCCTGTTTCACTTCTCCACTGACCTTTCTGTATATATAGCCTTATTCTCGGATATATTAGCAACCTGACATCTGTCATACGTGCTCTTTTTCTGCTTCATCATATTCTCTGTCTGTTTCATCATCCAGGGAGCCCTGACTTTAGTTGCCCTGCCTTTCATCCCAGTGGGAATGTACCTCGACTGTATCCAAACTCTGCCTTTTGGACTCAACATCAAGTTCAACAATTTCAGACCATAACCTCTGCCCATATTTGGTTCCCTTCCCCCCACCTCCCAAAATTATGTAAAAAACCTCCCTCTCTGTCTCCCGTGGCAGCTGGTAATTATAACACCATTCACACCCTATCTAAACTAACTGTTTTCTAACTCCTACCATTACATTCTGAAGTCCGGCCCATCATCCCTTTTGTCTCTCTAATCTCTCCTGCCTTCTACCCTATTACAGACCTTCCCTTTTGTTCTTTCCTCCCCTCCCCCTTTCAGTGCTACTCAAGAATCTGCTCCTTTTGAACATTCGTCAGATTTGACAAAGGGTTGACGACCCGAAACATTAACTCTGTTTATCTCTCCACAGTTGCTGCCTGACCCGCTGAGATTTCCAGCATTTTCTGCATTTATTTTAGATTCCAGCATCTGCAACATTTAGCTTTTGTACCTGAACTATTTCCTCTTTAAAAGCAGCCCATTGTTCCATTAGTGTAATGAATTGAGCAGCGGATGAGCCCAGTGGTGCAGTTGGTAGGATATACAACTTGAAGATGAAGTAATTCACAATGACAACTCGTGTGCGATTCTTAAACATCTTTCTGCACTGTTCTTGGAGAAACCCTTCCGGCTTTTACCTCTGCCACTACTTCTTCCCACTGCCTCCTGGACATGTGTCTGGAGGGTCTCCTGCCCCTCTGTGAATACTGGGTGTCTCTTATTCTTTCCACCTCTCCTCCAACAGCTCCAGTTCATTGTCTGAAAACCTTGGGGCTCACTCTCGCACATGTTCATCCATTTCTTTAAGTATCACACACAGATTCACTTTTCAACGGATTTCCACCACTTGTTGCAGCCACAATGCACCTCCTCTTTAAGAGATGCAGGCTGCCTTTAAGTAGTGCTCGACACTCACGATAGTGGGATCTTGTTGATGTATGCAGCCAATGAACAATGCCGGAGCACTGGCTGCATGCAGAAATCATTTAAAAGAGCAGGCCGCATAAACATAATCATCCACCAAAAGCCCTTATCCACATTCTCTCCCATAGAATCATAGAATGATAGTGTACAGGAGGCCATTTGGCCCATCGTGCCAGTGCTGGCTCTTTGAAAAGGCTATACAATCAGTCCGACTCCCCCTGCTCTTTCCCCATAGCCCTGAAATGTTTCCTCTTCAAATAGAGACGTGTAGAGAAGCAGAGGGATCTTGGAGTGCATGTCCACAGATTCCTGAAGACAGCATGCCAGGTAGATAAGGTGGTTAAGAAGGCATACGGAATGCTTGCCTTTATTGGCCAATGTTAAGTCCTGACTCTAATGTACTGACTTACACGAGACACATGCTGAAGTCGAGGTCACTCAGGACCGGCACCTTTAATTCCAGCTCTCCAGTGCTGCACTTGCCTGAGACCTCCCTTTATATACCTCAGTGGGACAGGTATGGAGTGTCTCCTGCAAGTGCACCCCTGGTGGTAAGGTATGCTTATTGTTACAGGTCATATCCAGTTACAGTCATGTATAGCATGGTAAGATACAGTTATATACAGTAATGTGAGATACATGATATCACCTTCCCCCAAGGTCTGATTGCCTTTATAGATTCAGTCTCTCAGGTGGTCTGCGCTCTCGCGTGGAGCATCTTAGTTGTGGTTCAGTTGTTTGCCTTGGTGCCTGTTTTTCGTTCGGTGTGATTGCTGGTATCTCGCCTGGGCTGTCTGTTTCGTTCGGTGTGATTGCTGGTATCTCGCCTGGGCTGTCTGTTGAGACTGTCCTTTTCTCAGGTTGTTCCACCTGTCTGTCAACCAGGTGTGGTGTGAGTTCCACATTGTAGTCTGCCTCTGGTTCTGCAGTGTTGTTGGTGAATCTACTTTTTACTTGGTCTACATGCCTCCGGCAGGTTTGGCTATTGTCCATTTGTACAACCAGTAGCCTGTTTCCCTCTTTGTCTGTTACTGTCCCTGCAAGCCATTTGGGATCCTGGCCATAGTTTAGCACAAACACTTTGTCCTCTATCTCATTCCACCTCCCCCTCGAGAGCCTGGTCTTTAAGGTTTGTTTCATCAATAGTTGCGCGGGGGGAACCCCAGTCAACGAATGCGGACGAGATCTGTATGCCAGCATCAGTCGCGACAGGTGGCTCTGCAGAGTGGGACCTTGGATTCTGAGCATGCCTTGTTTAATGATCTGCACTGCTTGCTCCGCCTGGCCATTGGAGGCCTGCTTGAAAGGTGCCGTCTTAACGTGATTTATACCGTGGTCAACTGTAAAATCGTGAAATTCTGCGCTGGTGAAGCACGGACCATTATCACTGACCAATATGTCAGGAATGCCATGCATTGCAAACATGGTTCTAAGGCTCTCCACAGTGGTGGAGATGATGCCCGAGTTTAAAATGGTGCAATCGATCTATTTTGAAAATGCATCAACGACTACGAGGAACATTTTGCCCATGAATGGGCCGGCATCGTCTACATGCACCCGCGACCAAGGTTTGGTGGGCCAGAGCCAGGGGCTTAGAGGGGCCTCCCTGGGGGCACAAATGGTGTACCGATGGACCCAGAGCTCCAAGTCCGCGTCAATGCCAGACCACCAGACATGAGATCTGGCTATGGCCTTCATAAGGACGATCCCCGGGTGCTCGCGATGGAGTTCCCGGACAAACTCCTCCCTGCCTCGTTAGGGCATAACTACTCAGCTGCACAACATCAGGCAGTCTGCCTGTAGTGAGAGTTCATGCATGCGCCTATGGAACGGTTTGACCTCCTCGGGACAGGCATCGCGAGCCTCTGCCCAGTCACCAGTTAAAACGCATCTTTTAACTAGAGATAACGTGGGGTCGCTGGTCGTCCAGGCTCTGATTTGGCGATCCATCATGGGCGAACCTGTGGATTCAAAGGCATTGATTGCCATAACCATCTCGCAGTCCTGTTCGTCGGACCCTTCTGTGGTCGCCAGGGGTAGCCTGCTAAGCGCGTCGGCACAGTTGTCTGTGCCTGGTCTGTGCCTTATCGTGTAGTCGTAAGCCGCCAGCATGAGTGCCCATCGCTGAATGCGCGCCGAGGCGTTGGCGTTGATTGCCTTGCACTCGGATAGTAGGGACGTGAGGGGTTTGTGGTCGGTTTCTAATGCAAACTTGGCCCCGAGAAGGTATTGGTGGATTTTTTTGACACCATACACGCACGCGAGCGCCTCCTTCTCAACCATACCATACCCGCGCTCTGCCCGCGAATGTGACCTGGAGGCATAAGCAACGGGCTGCAATTTACCCGCATCATTGACGTGCTGTAAAACGCACCTGACCCCGTACGCTGATGCATCACATGTAAGGACTAACTTTTTACCTGGGTCAAAAAAGGCTAAAACACTTGGAACATAGAAGGTTGCGTGCCTTATTGATGGCGCGTTCTTGGGCGTCCCCCCAAAACCAATTGCACCCCTTTCTGAGTAGCACGCGGAGAGACTCCAGCAGCGTGCTCAAGTTCTGCATAAAGTTCCCAAAGTAACTGAGTAGCCCGAGAAAGGTGCGCAGTTCCGAGACATTCCGGGGCCTGGGTGCCAGGCGAATCGCTTCGGTTTTGGATTTGGTTGGGCAGATTCCATCAGCGGTAATCCTTCTGCCCAAAAATTCAACCTCAGGCGCGAGAAACAGACACTTGGATTTCTTAACTCTTAGGCCTACCCGATCCAATCGACTTAATAATTCCTCAAGATTGCGGAGATGAGAGTCGGTGTCCCTGCCCGTGATGAGTAGGTCATCTTGAAACACAACCATCCCCGGGACGGGCTTGAGCAGACTCTCCATGTTGCGCTGGAATATAGCAGCTGCCGACCTGATGCCGAATGGGCATCAATTGTACACAAAAAGGCCTTGATATGTGTTGATGGTGGTGAGTAGCTTAGACTCTTCAGTCAGTTCTTGCATCATATACGCAGATATGAGGTCAAGTTTCGAGAAAAGTTTTCCTCCAGCCAATGTGGCAAATAGGTCCTCCGCTCTGGGCAGCGGGTATTGGTCCTGTAGGGAGACTCTGTTTATGGTAGACTTGTAATCCCCACAGATTCGCACGGATCCATCAGGCTTCATGACGGGGATGATGGGGCTTGCCCAGTCGCTGAATTCCACGGGAGAAATTATGCCTTCCCGCAGAAGCCGGTCCAGTTCGTTTTCAATCTTTTCCCTCATCACGTAAGGCACAGCTCTAGCCTTGTGATGGACCGGTCTGGCATTCTGTGTGATGTGGATTCTAACTTTAAAGGTGCCCACACCTGGCTGAAAGAGATGTTCAAAACAGCTTCGAACTGTTGAGCAGGAGATCCATTTCTCTGACGACATGGAGTGAACATCATCCCATTTCCAATTAAGTTCTGTGAGCCAGCTTCTCCCCAACAGGGCTGGGAGATCCCCGGGGACAATCCACAGGGAAAGTCGGTTCACCATCCCTTTGTATGTGACTGAGAACATGGCGCTGCCAAGGACTGGGATGATTTCTTTAGTATAGGTCCTTAGTTTGATGTCGATCTTTGTCAGTTTTGGTCTGTTGCTTTTGTGCGGCCACAGCTGTTCGAATTGTTGAACGCTCATAAGGGATTGACTGGCCCCCGTGTCCAGTTCCATTTTGACGGGTATCCCGTTGGGTGGAACCCTCATCATAATTGGAGGCATCTTGGTGTAAGAACATTGATCGTGTTAACCCGCTGTACCTCGGCGTCCCGTGCACTGTTCCAACCGTCTTCTGGTCTGCTTTCCGACCCTTCCGATTCTATACCAGCCGAACTGCTGTTTTACTGCACATGCGAGCCAGATGCCCTGTGTATTTGCAGTTTATGCAAACAGCATGCTGAAATCGACACACCCTGGTTGAGTGCCTTCCCCCACATCTCCAACACAGTCCGTTTCCATTGTTTCCGAAGGATGAGCTGCGTCTGGCTGATCTCCCTTGAGCTTCTCTCAATCTGTTGTTGATTGCTCGCATTGTGGTTGATGAGGTGTTCATGTGGCCCTTGATTTTGATGGCTTCTGGTGCCACTGTCTGCTGTTGAAGGCCTGCTCTCCTGTCTTTGTCTGTGTGTGGGGGTAGCAGTTTGTTTCACAATGTGAACCCCTTGTTCCGAAGCCTCGTTGGTTGTCGTTTCTTCTTCGCCTGCCAATAACATCTGTGCGACCAGTGCTGCTGCCTCGAGAGTTAAGTTCTTAGTCTTTATAAGCTTTCGGAATATGCCTGCGTGGCCTATTCCTTCAATAAAAAAGTCTCTCAGTACTGCTCTTCTTAGTTCATCGGGGAACTCACATGAGCTAGCCAGCCTCCGAAGTTCCGCCACGAAGCCGGGTATGCTTTGGCCCACACAGCGTCTGTAGTTGTCGAACCTGTGTCTGGTCATGTGTAGGCTGCTCGCTGGCTTCAGGTGGTCTCTCACCAGTTTGCTCAACTCTTCAAACGACTTGTTTGCTGGTTTCTCGGGTGCCAGCAGGTCTTTCATTAAAGCGTATGTTTTCGAGCCACAGCTGATCAAGAGATGGGCTCTTCTCTTGTCTGCCTTATCGTCACCCAGCCAGTCTTTGGTCACAAAGCTTTGCTGGAACCTTTCTATAAAGTCTTCCCAATTGTCTCCAGCATTGTATTTCTCATCTGAGCTGTTGGTAGCCATTCTGTGGATTCTGTGATCCCATCCTCGTCGCCACTGTTAAGTCCTGACTCTAATGTACTGACTTAACGAGACACATGCTGAAGTCAAGGTCACTCAGGACCTGCACCTTTAATTCACAGCTCTCCAGTCCTGCACTTGCCTGAGACCTCCCTTTATATACCACAGTGGGACAGGTATGGAGTGTCTCCTGCAAGTGCACCCCTGGTGGTAAGGTATGCTTATTGTTACAGGTCATATCCAGTTCCAGTCATGTATAGCATGGTAAAATACAGTTATATACAGTAATGTGAGATACATGACAGCCAAGGCATAGAATATAAGAGCAGGGAGGTTATGCTTGAACTATATAAAACACTGGTTAGGCCGCAGCTGGAGCACTGCGTGCAGTTCTGGTCACCATATTACAGGAAAGAGGTGATTGCACTGGAGAGCGTACAGAGAAGATTTATGAGGATGTTGCCTGGACTGGAGAAGTTTAGCTATGAGGAAAGATTGGATAGGCTCGGGTTGTTTTCTTTGGAACAGAGGAGGCTGAGGAGAAGATTTAATTGAGGTGTATAAAATTATGAGGGGCCTGGATAGGGTGGATAGGAAGGACTGTTTCCCTTAGCAGAGGGGTCAACAACCAGTGGGCATAGATTTAAAGTAATTGCTGGAAGGTTTAGAGGGGAGTTGATGGGAAATGTTTTCACCCAGAGGGTGGTGGGGGTCTGGAACTCACTGCCTGAAAGGGTGGGAGAGGCAGAAACCCTCACCACATTAAAAAGTACTTGGATGTGCACCTGAAGTGCCGTAACCTACAATGCTACGGACCTAGAGCTGGAAAGTGGGATTAGGCTGGATAGCTCTTGGTCAGCCAGTGCAGACACAATGGGCCGAAATGGCCACCTTCCGTGTTGTAAACTTCTATGAAGTATTTTTCCAATTCCCTTGTACTATTGAATCTGCTTCCACTGCCCTTTCAGGGCAGAGCCTTCCAGATCACAACAACTCGCTGCATAACACAATTTTTCCTCATCTCACCTCTGGTTTTTTTGCAGATTATCATAAATAATTCACCATGGGTGGAAGATGGAAGGCCAGCCAGAAGAGCATTGGAATAGTTAAGTGTGGAGGCAATAAAGTATGAATGAGGGTTTGAGCAAGAAGTTCCAAAAACAACAAGCATTTGTTGTGTCTTCAACAGAAAACCAAGAAGTTAAATGGACGCTGCGACAAAGGAGATCTTTGGAGAGATGAGTGAAAGCTTAATGAAAGAAGTGGGTTTTAAGGAGGAGGAGGAGAGGGCGGTGAAAAGGTGGAGGGGTTTAGAAAGGGAATGGCTGAGCATGGGACCTAGCACGCTGTCTGCTGGGGCACAGAGATGGGGGGATACACAAAAGCCCACAATCAGATGAACACAGAGTTTTAGGGCTGGCAACAGGTTCAGAGATAGGAAGAGGGAGGCCATGGAAGGATTTAAACACAAGGATGACAATGTTAAGATCAAGGCGTTAGGGACACCAGGAGCCAATGTGGGTCCGTGAAGGCAGGCGTGATGGGTGGGCAGGACTTGGTGCGAGTTAGGACACGGATGGCAGAGTTTTGGAAAAGCTCAAGTTCACGGAAGGTGAAAGATGAGAGGCCGGCCAACAGTGCGTTGGAATAGTCGAGTCTAGCGGTAACAAAGGCACGGATGAGGGTTTCAGCAGCAGATGAGCTGAGGTAGGGGCGGAGATGGGTGATGTTATGGAGGTAGAGGTAAGCGGTCTTGGTGATCGATAGGGTATGTGGTCAGGAACCCACCTCGGGGTTAAATAGGATGCTGAGGTTACGTACATTCTGGTTTAGCCTCAGACAGAGGATGGGGAGAGGGACGGAATCAGAATAAGGGGCCGGCCATTTAGGACTGAAATGAGGAGAAATTTCTTCACTCAGAGGGTGGTGAATCTTTGGAATTCTCTGCTCCAGAGGGCTGTGGATGCACAGTTGATGAGTATATTCAAGATAGAGGTCAATAGATGCTTGCGCATTAAGGAAATCAAGGGGTATGGGGATCGGGCGGGAAATTGGAGTTTATGTAGAAGCTCAGCCATGATCTCATTGAATGGTGGAGCAGGCTCGAGGGGCCGAATGGCCTACTCCTGCTCCGAATTCTTATGTTCTTACAAACCTCACCCAAACGCTACTTCCTCTTCCTGAGTGACAGCCTCATTACCCATCGCCTAAACCTACCTGGCTCCCTCCCTTCCCTATGCTCGTCCATTCTCTTGACGTTACTAGTGACTCTTGTTATCACAGGCTAATGTCTGTCTCCTCTGGAACATCCTTTCTCCTTTATTAGTTCTCTTTCATATGCTTTGTGTCTCTCCCTGAGCTGTTTCTCATGGGAAGCCAGACCTACTACTGAGCCCAGTGCAACCTCTATATCACATCTGAACCTCCCACACTCTCAGGTGGCTGTCAAAGATCGCATGGTGAATTGTAGATTCACAGGGTGTTTCATGGTCCTGAGAACAAGACCCAAGGTACTAACAAAGAATTTGTGTCCTCTGTTGCTTCCGAATTTCTGTTGGAACTTTCAATGTTGAGTATGGAGATGGTCACAGAGTTATAATGTGCATGAGTCTGTGACAGGAACTGAGTGTAATTTGCATCTTGAGGGAATAAAATCACTCCCTATTTAGAGAGGCCTCGAATTGTTGCTGGGGCCATGAATTCATTCAGTCAATGTTGAATTGTTCCATATATACAGTCAATGATGAATGGACCCATATATAGAGTCAGTGATGAAAGGATCTATATACACAGTCAATGAACAATACAATGACTTATCCCTCTGACATTCCGCTCAGTGTGTGCAAGGATGTGGAAGCAGAACGGCTGAGGTCCATTGTAACTGTCACTACCACAATACAGATGAATGACTCCCTCAAAGCCCTCATTGACCACAATATCACAAGATATTTATAGATGAGGCAGGCCATTCGGCCCATCTTAACACAGTCAGTCAGAGAGATCCTAACCTTCCAACGAATGTAGCATGAATTGATTCTTAAATGATTCCAGGGTTCCTAAGCGATCTTCAAATTCATTCCACATTGATTACTCTCTGTGTGAAGTCCCTGATTCCAGCCCTACGATCATCTTTTGCTAATTTGAAACCCTGTCCCCCAGTTCTACTCCCGCAGTTTAATATTCTGGATTAATTTTTTTCGATATTCTTAACCATGTTAAACGTGTCGTCTATAAGATCGGCTCTCAGATGCCTCCTGTCTGGGCTAAACGACCAAGTTTCTCTCGTTGCATGCATTGCTCTTGTTCCTTAGTGACTAGAATGGGGGGTAGTACTCAGGGGCCATAAATCGCCTCAGGCGGGGGTGCAATATGGACAGTGTCGGATGGCCCACCTGTTACACGCTGCGCCTGACATTCAGTCACACTGCAGTCCATGGGACTGACTGTCAGGCACTGCCTATAATGGGCGGCACATCCGATATCGTCCGTGTTGCACCCCGCTCGAGATCAATTTCCACACCAAGGTTTGGTCTGATCATATACTGTATAACATACTTTCTCCTCTGACTTGTACTCGACAGTTTGGGTGATGGTGCTCTCGATTCAATTGGCTCTATATTGGTTGGACACGTTTAGTGTCGAGCTTACTAAGGCTGCTGGTTCAGCTACAGCCATCGCTATATCAATACCATTCATGGAGTACTGGTGTCGTCTATCTTGTCTTCCTATGTGAGACCACACCTAGTGTACTGCGTACCATTTTGATCTCCTTATTTAAGGAGGAATAAATTTGCATTGGAGGCAGTTCAGAGAAAGTTAACGAGGTTGGTTCCGGAGATGAAGGGGTTATCTTATGAAGAAACGTTGAACAGGTTGGGCCTCTACTCATTGGAGTTTAGAAGAATGAGAGGTGATCTCATTTAAACGTATAAGATTCTGAAGATGTTTGACAGGGTAGGTGCAGAGAAGATATTTCCCCTCGTGGGGGAATCTAGAACCAAAAGGCATAGTTTCAGAATAAGGGGTTGCCCATTTAAAACGGAAATGAGGAGGAATTTCTTCCCTCAGAGAGTCGTGAATCTGTGAAATTCCCTGCCCCAGAGAGCTGTGGAGACTGGGTCATTGAATATATTTAAGGAGGAGATAGACAGATATTTGAATGCTAAGAGAGTCAAGGGTTATGGGGAGCGGACAGGGAAGTGGAGTGAGACCATGATCAGATCAGCCATGATCTTATTGAATGGCGGAGCAGGCGCGATGGCCTACTCCTGCTCCTGCATAAGAACATGAGAAATAGGAGCAGGAGTAGGCCATATGGTCCCTCGAGCCTGTTCCACCATTCAATACGATCATGGCTGATCCAATCATGGACTCAGGTCCACTTCCCCGCCCACTCCCCATAACCCCTTATTCCCTTATCATTTAAGAAACTGTCTATTTCTGTCTTAAATTTATGCAATGTCCCAGCTTCCACAACTCTCTGAGGCAGCGAATTCCACAGATTTACAACCCTCAGAGAAGAAATTTCTCCTCATCTCAGTTTTAAATGGGTGGCCCCTTATTCTAAGATCATGTCCTCTAGTTCCAGTCTCCCCTATCAGTGGAAACATCCTCTCTGCATCCACCTTGTCAAGCCCCCTCATAATCTTATACATTTCGATAAGATCACCTCTCATTCTTCTGAATTCCAATGAATAGAGGCCCAACCTACTCAACCTTTCCTCATAAGTCAACCCCCTCATCCCTGGAATCAACCTAGTAAACCTTCTCTGAACTGTCTCCAAAGCAAGTGTATCCTTTCGTAAATATGGAAACTAAAACTACATACAGTATTCTAGGTGTGGCTTCACCAATACCCTATATAACTGTAGCAAGGCTTCCCTGCTTTTTTACTCCATCCCCTTTGCAATAAAGGCCAAGATTCCATTGGCCTTCCTGATCACTTGCTGTACCTGCATACTATCTTTTTGTGTTTCATGCACAAGTACCCCCAGGTCCCGCTGTACTGCAGCACTTTGCAATCTTTCTCGATTTAAATTATAATTTGCTCTTTGATTTTTTTTCTGCCAAAGTGCATGACCTCACACTTTCCAACATTATACTCCATCTGCCAAATTTTTGCCCACTCACTTAGCCTGTCTATGTCCTTTTGCAGATTTTTTGTGACCTCCTCACACATTGCTTTTCCTCCCATCTTTGTATTGTCAGCAAACTTGGCTACGTTACACTCGGTCCCTTCTTCCAAGTCGTTAATATAGATTGTAAATAGTTGGGGTCCCAGCACTGATCCCTTCGGCACCCCACTAGTTATTGATTGCCAATCCGAGAATGAACCATTTATCCTGACTCTCTGTTTTCTGTTCGTTAGCCAATCCTCTATCTATGCTAATATATTACCCCCAACTCCGTGAACTTTTATCTTATGTGGTAACCTTTCATTTAGCACCTTGTCAAACGCCTTCTGGACATACAAATACACCACATCCACTGGTTCCCCTTTATCCACCCTATGTGTTACATCCTCAAAGCTCCTATTTCTTATGTTCTTATGTACTTTACATTTGTCTGCATTCAACTCCACCTGCCTTTGTTCTGAAATTAACATATCTTCCTCAACTTATTCTGTAATTACTGAGCTGCTGCCTCTGATTCCAGAGCCCCTCCTAGTTTTGGATCATTTATAGGTTGAACCACTTTGCATTGTGTTTCTGAATCCAGGTCTTTGATGTTTTTTATTTATTCATTCCTGGGATTTGAGCATCACTGCCAAGGCCAGCATTTATTTTTATTTTTTTTATTTCAAAATATACTTTATTCATATAAAAATTTGCACAATGCATTCGAAAGCAGTTCAGTACATGCCAAGCATTTATTGCCCATCCCTAATTGCCCCTTGAGAAGGTGGTGGTGAGCCACCTTCTTGAACCGCTGCAGTCCGTGTGGTGAAGATGCTTCCACAGTGCTGTTAGGGAGGGAGTTCCAGGACTTTGACCCAGCGATGATAAAGGAACGGCCGATATATTTCCAAGTCAGGATGGTGTGTGACTTGGAAGGGAACTTGGAGGTGGTGGTGTTCCGATGCGCCTGCTGCCCTTGTCCTTCTCGGTGGTAGAGGTCGCGGGTTTGGGAGGTGCTGCTGAAGAAGCCTTGGCGAGTTGCTGGTACTTGGTGAGTTGCTGGTTGCTTGTAGATGGTACACACTGCAGCCACGGTGCGCCGGTGGTGGAGGGAGGGAATGTTGAAGGTGATGGATGGGGTGCCAATCGAGCGGCTGCTTTGTCCTGTATGGTGTCGAGATTCTTGAGTGTTGTTGGAGCTGCACCCATCCAGGCAAGTGACTTGTGCCTTGTAGATGGTGGAAAGGCTTTGGGGAGTCAGGAGATGAGACACTCGCTGCAGAATACCCAGCCTCTGACCTGCTTTTGTTGCCACAGTATTTATGTGGTTGGTCCAGTTAGGTTTCTGGTCAATGTGAATTAAAATGTGCAGTGATCCCAATACCGAACCCTAAGTATTAGCCTCACTCTGATATAACTGCTGTAAGAAATACTTCTTGTGTCCTACCTGTCAGTCAATTTCTTGTCCATTGCCAGCATTTACCCTGAATCCCACAGCCCTGAGGTTAATTAATAGCCTTTCAGAAGCTGAGGCCCACAGGTCAGGGGGCTGTCAGTTTATTCAGCAAATAAACTGAAATGTAGGCAATAAGGAGTTAATAGTGGCACGGGATGGAAATGTGCTGGCTTGAGTTTCTGTCGGGACTGTTTCAATGGCAGCTGGTTCAGTGTAACCTGGGGGGGCAGGCTTTGTTGTCTGTAACCGAGGTCCATCACCCAGAGTCTGTGGTGAAGAGGCCTGTATAATAGGTCACCATGGTAACATTACAAATAAAGAGGAAGAATGAGGCTCTAAGTGGAGCAAGTGCCTCCTTACTCAGCTTTCTTGAAGACTTGGGGACCAACGTTTCCCTTTAGCACAGGGCCAGTTCGCACTGTCGGCTGGCACGAATGATCTACCCGCGTGGATTTGCCGCCCGGGTTCCACCGGCGAAACGTGGTTTGAGCCGAGCCCCGTGATTAGCGCACGGGGCGCATGCACGGCGGTGACATCATCGGCGCGCTACCGCCCCCTTATCGCCCCGCGCCCACACCGTTGCACCCCGCGAGAAGGAAATATGCGCAGTGCGAGAAGCCACGGTGGCTGTGGCATCCCGGCCGCCCTTACGGAGGAGGTGCCGCTGCAGCGGCCACCATCTTCTTTGTGTCGGCTGGCTTTTCAGCTGGCCCGACAATGGCGGCTGCTGGTTCGGTCAGGCTGCCAACAGGCACGCCCTCTCGGGTACCGGGCCGCTGGCCCAGCCAACACCCTCCCTGGTGGCCCAGTGGGCCCCACTGAATGAGTTGATGAGATCATAGCCTCCCTTGTCTTTAAGAGAAGAGGAGGGACATTGTGACGTGTCGCCATGACATGACACGTCATCGACGTGCTGACATCATTGGGCCTCGAGCCGGCTCGGCCATTCAATATGCTTATGGCTGATCTTCAACCTCAACTCCACTTTCCCGCCCGATCCCCATAACCCTTGATTCCCCTTCAGTCCAAAAGTCTGTCTAACTCAGCCTTGAATAGACTTTACGATTCAGCATCCACAGCCCTCTGGGGTAGAGAATTCCAAAGGTTCACCACCCTCTGAATGAAGAAATTTCTCCTCATCTCAGTCCTAAATGGCTGACCCCTTGTCCTGAGATTGTGACCCCTGGTTCTGGACTCCCCAGCCCGGGGAAACATCCTCCCTATCAATCGCTCTCAGAATCTTGTATGTTTCAATGAGATCACCTCGCATTCTTCTAAACTCCAAAGAGTATAGGCCCAATCAATTCAATTTCTCCTCATAGGACAACCTTCTCATCCCAGGGATCAATCTAGTGAACCTTTGTTGCACCACCTCTAATGCATGTATGTCCTTTCTCAGATAAGACCAAAACTGTGCGCAGTATTCCAGGTGTGGTCTCTCCAAGGCCCTGTACAATTGTAGCAAGACTTCCTTACTCTTATACTCCACCCCCTTGCAATAAAGGACAACATGCCATTTGCCTTCCTTATTGCTTGCTGTACCTGCATACTCGCTTTCTGTGTTTCCTGTACGAGGACACCCACATCTCTCTCAACACCAACATTTAAACGTTTCTCACCATTTAAAAAATATTCTGTTTTTCTATTCTTCCTTCCAAAGTGAATAATCTCATATTTCCCCACATTATACTCCATCTGCCACCTTACTGCCCACTCACTCAGTCTATCTATATCCCTTTGCAGACGCTTTGTGTTCTCCTCACAGCTCACTGTCTCACCTAGCTTTGTATCATCAGCGAACCTAGATACATTACACTCGGACCCTTAATCTAAGTCATTAATATAGATTGTATATAGCTGAGGCCCCAGCACTGATCCCTGTGGCACCCCACTAGTTACAGCCTGAAAATGAAGCATTTATCTGCTTTCTGTTTTCTGTCCATTAACAAATCCTCTATCTATGCTAATATATTACGGCAAACCCATGAGTCCTTATCGTGTGTAGCAAGTAGCAACCTTTTATGTGACACCTTATCGAATGCCTTTTGGAAATCCAATCCCCTTTATCTACCCTGCAACTTACATCCTCAAAAACCTCTAATAAATTTGTTGAACATGAGTTCCCTATCATAAAACCATGTTGACTCTGCCTAACCATATTTTGATTTTCAAACTGCCCTGATACCACTTCCTTAACAATGGATTCCAGTATTTTCTTGATGTTGATTGAGGGATAAATATTGGCCAGGATACCAGGGAGAACTCCCCTGCTGTTCTTTGAAATAGTGCCATGGGATTTTTTACTTCCCCTGAGAGGGCAGACGGGGCCTCGGTTTAGAAACATAAAAAATGGGTGCTGGAGCCGGCCATTCGGCCCTTCGAGCCTGCAACACCATTCAATATGATTATGGCTGATCATGCAACTTCAGTACCCCACTCCTGCCTTTTCTCCAGAACCTCTGATCCTTTTAGCCGTAAGGGCCACATCTAACTCACTTTTGAATATATCCAACGAAATGGACTCAACAACTTTCTGTGGTAGAGAATTCCACAGGTTCACCATTCTCTGAGTGAAGATGTTTCTCCTCATCTCGGTCCTAAATGGCTTACCCCTTATCCTTAGATTATGTCCCCTGGTTCTGGACTTCCCCAACATCGGGAACATTCTTCCTGCATCTAACCTGTCTAAACCCGTCAGAATTTTATATGCTTCTCTGAGATCCCCTCTCATTCTTCTAAATTCCAATGAATATAAGCCTAGTCGATCCAGTCTTTCTTCATATGTCAGTCCTGCCATCCCGGGAATCAGTCAGGTGAACCTTCGCTGCACTCCCTCAATAGCAAAAATGTCCTTCCTCAGATTAGGAGACCAAAACTGCACACAATACTCAATGTGTGGTCTCACCAAGGCCCTGTGCAACTGCAGTAAGACCTCCCTGCTCCTATACTCAAATCCTCTCACTATGAAGGCCAACATGCCATTTGCTTTCTTTACCGCCTGCTGTACTTACATGCCTACTTTCAATGACTGATGAACATGACACCCGGGTCTCGTTGCACTTCCCCTTTTACTAATCTGTCACCATTCAGATAATAAACTGCCTTCCTGTTTTGCCACCAAAGTGGAAAACCTCACATTTATCCACATTATACTGCATCTGCCATGCATTTGCCCACTCACCTAACCTGTCCAAGTCACCCTGCAGCCTCTTAGCATCCTCCTCACAGCTCACACTGTCACCCAGCTTAGTGTCATCTGAAAACTTGGAGATATTACATTCAATTCCTTTGTCTAAATCATTAATATATATTACAAATAGCTGGGGTCCCACCACTGAACCTTGTGGTCGCCCACTAGTCACTGCCTCCCATTTTGAAAAGGACCCGTTTATTCCCACTCTTTGCTTCCTGTCTGCCAACCAGTTCTCTATCCACGTCAATACATTACCCCCAATACCATGTGGGCAAATGCGTGGCAGATGAAGTATAATGTGGATAAATGTGAGGTTATCCACTTTGGTGGTAAAAACAGAGAGACAGACTATTATCTGAATGGTGACAGATTAGGAAGGGGAAAGGTGCAGCGAGACCTGGGTGTCATGGTACATCAGTCATTGAAGGTTGGCATGCAGGTACAGCAGGCGGTTAAGAAAGCAAATGGCATGTTGGCCTTCATAGCGAGGGGATTTGAGTACAGGGGCAGGGAGGTGTTGCTACAGTTGTATAGGGCCTTGGTGAGGCCACACCTGGAGTATTGTGTACAGTTTTGGTCTCCTAACTTGAGGAAGGACGTTCTTGCTATTGAGGGAGTGCAGCGAAGATTCACCAGACTGATTCCCGGGATGGTGGGACTGACCTATCAAGAAAGACTGGATCAACTGGACTTGTATTCACTGGAGTTCAGAAGAGTGAGAGGGGACCTCATAGAAACGTTTAAAATTCTGACGGGTTTGGACAGGTTGGATGCAGGAAGAATGTTCCCAATGTTGGGGAAGTCCAGAACCAGGGGTCACAGTCTAAGGATAAGGGGTAAGCCATTTAGGGCGAGATGAGGAGAAACTTCTTCACCCAGAGAGTGGTGAACCTGTGGAATTCTCTACCACAGAAAGTAGTTGAGGCCAATTCACTAAATATATTCAAAAGTGAGTTAGATGAAGTCCTTACTACTCGGGGGATCAAGGGGTATGGCGAGAAAGCAGGAAGGGGGTACTGAAGTTTCATGTTCAGCCATGAACTCATTGAATGGCGGTGCAGGCTAGAAGGGCTGAATGGCCTGCTCCTGCACCTATTTTCTATGTTTCTATGTGCTTTAATTTTGCACAGTAATCTCTTGTGTGGGACCTTGTCAAAAACCTTTTGAAAGTCCAAATACACCACATCCACTGGTTCTCCCTTATCCACCCTACCACTTACATACTTAAACAATTCTAGAAGATTTGTCAAGCATGATTTCCCTTTCATAAATCCATGCTCAATTGGACCGATCCTGTCATTGCTTTCCAAATGCGCTGCTATTACATCTTTAATAATTGATTCCAGCATTTTCTCCACCACCGATGTCAGGCTAACCGGTCTATAATTCCCTGTTTTCTCTGTCCCTCCTTTTTTAAAAAGTGGGGTTACATTAGCTACCCTCCAATCCATAGGATCCAGAGTCCATGAAATGTTGGAAAATGACCACCAATGCACCTACAATTTTAAGGTCACTTCCTTAAGTACTCTGGGATGCAGACTATCGGTCTTCAATCCCATCAATTTCCCTAACACCATTTCCTGACTAATAAGGATTTCCCTCAGTTCCCTCAGTTCCTCCTTCTCGCTAGACCCTCGGTCCCCGAGTATTTTCGGGAGCTTATTCGTGTCTTCCTTCGTGAAGACAGAACCGAAGTATTTGTTCAATTGGTCTGTCATTTCTTTGTTCCCCATTATGAATTCACCTGAATCCGACTGCAAGGGACCTAAGTCTTCACTAATCTTTTTCTCTTCACATATATATAGAAGCTTTTGCAGTCAGTTTTTATGTTCCCTGCAAGTTTACTCTCATACTCTATTTTCCCCATCCTAATTAAACCCTTAGTCCTCCTCTGCTGAATTCTAAATTTCTCCCAGTCCTCAGGTTTGCTGCTTTTTCTGGCCAATTTAACATCTCATCCGAAAGAAGGCATCTCCGACAGTGCAGCACTCTCTCAGCACTGCACTGGAGTGTCAACCTGTATTTTTGTGCTCAAGTCCCTGGAGTGGGACTTGAACCCACAACCTCCTGACTCAGAGATGAGAGTGCTGCTCACTGAGCAACAGCTGACCCAAGAATTAAGCAATTATGAAAAGAGACCAGAAAATATCTGAGATAAAAATGCTCAACTGGAGAAGAGCTAATTTCAGTGATTTAAGAAGGGATTGAAGATGGATGGATATTGACACTAAGGAATTAGAGATGGATGGAGACATATTGAGAGATTGGAGATGGAGGAATAGAAACACTGAGGGATTGGCGATGCAAGGATAGAGATACTGAGGGATTCGAGATGGAGGAATAGAGATACTGAGGGATTGGCGATGCAAGGATAGGGATACTGAGGGATTGGCGATGGAGGAATAGAGATACTCAGGGATTGGCGATGGAGGAATGGAGATACTGAGGGATTGGCGATGGAGGAATGGAGATACTGAGGGATTGGCAAAGGAGGAATAGAGATACTGAGGGATTGGCAATGGAGGAATAGAGATACTGAGGGATTGGCGATGCAAGGATAGAGATACTGAGGGGTTGGCAATGCAAAGATAGAGATACTGAGGGGTTGGCAATGCAAAGATAGAGATATTGAGGGATTGGCAATGGAGGAATAGAGATAATGAGGGGTTGGCGATGCAAGGATAGAGATATTGAGGGATTGGCGATGCAAGGATAGAGATATTGAGGGATTGGCGATGGAGGACTGGAGATACTGAGAGATTGGCGATGGAGGAATGGAGATACTAGGGGTTGGCGATGGAGGAATAGAGATACTGAGAGATTGGCAATGCAAGAATAGAGAGACTGAGGCAAAAGCAAAATGCTGCAGATGCTGGAAATCTGAAATAAAAACAGAAAATGCTGGAAATACTCAGCAGGTCAGGCAGCATCTGTGGAGAGAGAAACATAGTTAACGTGTCCTAACTTGCACCAAGTTCCGCTAACCCATCACCCCTGTCTTCGCCAACCTACATTGGCTCCCGGTTAAGCAACAACTCAATTTCAAAATTCTCATCCTTGTTTTCAAATCCCTCCATGGTCTCGCCCCTCCCTATCTCTGTATTCTCCTCCAGCCCCACAACCCTGAGATGTCTGCGCTCCTCTAATTCTGCCCTCCTGAGCATCCCTGATTATAATCGCTACACCATTGGTGGTTGTGTCTTCTGTTGACTGGGCCCCAAGCTCTGGAACTCCCTCCCTGAACCTCTCCGCCTCTCTACCTCTCTTTTCTCCTTCAAGACGCTCCTTAAAACCGACCTCTTTGACCAAGCCTGCGCTAATTTCTACTTTTGCGGTTTGGTGTCAAATTTTTATCGTATAACACTCCTGTAAAACACCTTTGGATGTTTCACTATGTCAATGGTGCTATATAAACACAAGGTGTTGTTGTTGTTGTTTCAGGTCGATGACCTTCTGTCAGAACGTCGCTGGTGCTGTGCTGTGCTGTGATGTGCTGGCACTGAAACAGACAAAGAAAGACTTGTATTTCTGTTGTTCCTTTCATGACCTCAGGATGCCCCCCCCCCAAAAAAAGCTTTACAGCCAATGAAGTACATTTGCTGCATAGTCACTGTTGTAAGGTCGGAAAAGCAACAGCCAATTTACACACAGCAAGCTCTCAAATGCAACAGTGTGATAATGAGCAGACCGTCTGTTTTAGAGATGCTGGTTGCAGGACAAATATTGGTCAGGACACCGGGGGGAACATAAGAAGAACATAAGAAATAGGAACAGGAGTAGGCCATACAGCCCCTCGAGCCTGCTCCGCCATTCAATACGATCACGGCTGATCTGATCATGAACTCAGCTCCACTTCCCCACCTGCTCCCCATAACCCCTTATTCCCTTATCATTTAAGAAACTGTCTATCTCTGTCTTAAATTTATTCAATGTCCCAGCTTCCACAGCTCTCTGAGGCAGCGAATTCCACAGATTTACAACCCTCTGAGAGAAGAAATTTCTCCTCATCTCAGTTTTAAATGGGCGACCCCTTATTCTAAGATTATGCCCCCTAGTTCTAGTCTTCTCGATCAGTGGGAACATCTTTTCTGCATCCACCTTGTCAAGCCCCCTCATAATCTAATAGATTTCGATAAGATCACCTCTCGTTCTGAATTCCAATGAGTCGAGACCAAACCTACTCAACCTTTCCTCATAAGTCAACCCCCTCATCTCCAGAATCAACCCAGTGAACCTTCTCTGAACTGCCTCCAAAGCAAGTATATCCTTTCGTAAATATGGAAACCAAAACTGCACGCAGTATTCCAGGTGTGGCCTCACCAATACACTGTATAACTGTAGCAAGACTTCCCTGCTTTTATATTCCATCCCCTTCGCAATAAAGACCAAGATTCCATTATACTTATAGAGTACAAAAGCAAGGAAGTTCTGATGAACCTTTATAAAACACTGCTCCGGCCTCAACTGGAGTATTGTGTCCAATTCTGGGCACCGCACTTTAGGAAGGATGTGAAGGCCTTAGAGAGGGTGCAGAAAAGATTTACGAGAATGGTTCCAGGGAAGAGGGACTTCAGTTACGTGGAGAGACTGGAGAAGCTGAGGATGTTCTCCTTGGAGCAGAGAAGGTTGAGAGGAGATTTGATCGAGGTGTTCAAAATCAAAGGGGTCTGGACAGAGTAGATAGAGAGAAACTGTTCCCATTGGCGGAAGGGTCGAGAACCAGAGGTCACAGATTTAAGGTGATTGACAGAAGAACCAAAGGCGACATGAGGGAAAACGTTTTTACGCAGCGAGTGGTTAGGATCTGGAATACACGGCCTGAGAGGGTGGTGGAGGCAGACTCAATCACGGCTTTCAAATGGGAATTGGATAAGTACCTGAAGGAAAAGAAATGCGCAGGGGTACGGGGGAAAGGGCGGGGGAGTGGGACTGGCTGAGGTGCTCCTGCAGAGAGCCGGCACGGGCTCGACAGGCCGAATGGACTCCTGTGCTGTAAAGTTGTTCTTTAAAAAATAGTGCCCTGGGACCATTTACATCCACCTGAGAGAGCAGATGGGGCCAGGGTTTAATATCTCATCTGAAAAATAGCACTTGCAACAGTGCAGCACTCCTCCAGCACTGAAGTGTCAAGCCTAGAGTTTGGAGCTCAAGTGGCAGGAGAGGGGCCGAAGCTGCAATCCTTCCCCGTGAGAACCGAGTCTCCGCTGACACAGGACATGTGGCCGGGACTGGTACTGTGTCGCGCTGCGAGCAGTACTCTGTAAAACTTGGCTCCTTCCAATCAACTTTTCTTCAATGCTTTTTTGAGGAGTGCAATTGCCCTCGGGTTTCTGGTGTTTCCCCGAGCTGCAAACTTCGAAGCAGCAGGCTGAGACT
Organism: Pristiophorus japonicus; assembly: GCF_044704955.1. Taxonomy (NCBI): domain Eukaryota; kingdom Metazoa; phylum Chordata; class Chondrichthyes; family Pristiophoridae; genus Pristiophorus; species Pristiophorus japonicus. Next base: position 125,475,084 of record NC_091982.1, read on the forward strand.
TTAACTGGCCGCAGCTGTGGTGTCAATCGGTGCCAGAGAGAGAGAGAGAGAGAGAGACAGACATAGAGAGCAGCTCCGCACCGACCCCGAGATACACGGAGCGGCGATGGGTGAGTGAGCGGGAGCGGGGCGCCGGGCAGCGAGCTGTGGGAGCGATGCACACTGTTGCTGAAGTGCCTTCCCGGGGAGCACGGCTCCGTGACTCGGGAAAGTGTATCCGCTGAGCGGCGGAGTTTGCAATTTGCGAGGCTCGGTGCCCCGGGTCTGAGTCACTGAAACCCTCTCTTTCCCACCCCCTCCCCCCCCCCCCACCCCCCCATGTCTCTTCCCCCCCCCCCATGTCTCTTTCCCCCCCCCCCCCGTGTCTCTTCCCCCCCCCCCCCGTGTCTCTTCCCCCCCCCCCCGTGTCTCTTCCCCCCCCCCCCGTGTCTCTTTCCCCCCCCCCCCCCCCGTGTCTCTTCCCCCCCCCCCCCCGTGTCTCTTCCCCCCCCCCGTGTCTCTTCCCCCCCCCCCCGTGTCTCTTCCCCCCCCCCCCCCCCCGTGTCTCTTCCCCCCCCCCCCCCCCCGTGTCTCTTCCCCCCCCCCCCCCCGTGTCTCTTCCCCCCCCCCCCCGTGTCTCTTCCCCCCCCCCCCGTGTCTCTTCCCCCACCCCCCCCCGTGTCTCTTCCCCCACCCCCCCCCGTGTCTCTTCCCCCACCCCCCCCGTGTCTCTTCCCCCCCCCCCGTGTCTCTTCCCCCCCCCCCCGTGTCTCTTCCCCCCCCCCCCCGTGTCTCTTCCCCCCCCCCCCGTGTCTCTTCCCCCCCCCCCCCGTGTCTCTTCCCCCCCCCCCCCGTGTCTCTTCCCCCCCCCCCCCCGTGTCTCTTCCCCCCCCCCCCGTGTCTCTTCCCCCCCCCCGTCCCCGTGTCTCTTCCCCCCCCCCCCGTGTCTCTTCCCCCCCCCCCCGTGTCTCTTCCCCCCCCCCCCGTGTCTCTTCCCCCCCCCCCCGTGTCTCTTCCCCCCCCCCCGTGTCTCTTCCCCCCCCCCCCCGTGTCTCTTCCCCCCCCCCCCGTGTCTCTTCCCCCCCCCCCCCGTGTCTCTTCCCCCCCCTTCCCCCCCGTGTCTCTTCCCCCCCCCCCCGTGTCTCTTCCCCCCCCCCGTGTCTCTTCCCCCCCCCCCCCGTGTCTCTTCCCCCCCCCCCTGTCTCTTCCCCCCCCCCCGTGTCTCTTCCCCCCCCCCCGTGTCTCTTCCCCCCCCCCCCGTGTCTCTTCCCCCCCCCCGTGTCTCTTCCCCCCCCGTGTCTCTTTTCCCCCCCCCCGTGTCTCTTCCCCCCCCCCCCGTGTCTCTTCCCCCCCCCCCGTGTCTCTTCCCCCCCCCCCCGTGTCTCTTCCCCCCCCCCCCCCGTGTCTCTTCCCCCCCCCCCCGTGTCTCTCCCCCCCCCCCGTGTCTCTTCCCCCCCCCCCCCCGTGTCTCTTTCCCCCCCCCACCCGTGTCTCTTCCCCCCCCCCGTGTCTCTCCCCCCCCGTGCTCTTCCCCCCCCCCGTGTCTCTTCCCCCCCCCCCCGTGTCTCTTCCCCCCCCCCCCGTGTCTCTTCCCCCCCCCGTGTCTCTTCCCCCCCCCCGTGTCTCTTCCCCCCCCCCCGTGTCTCTTCCCCCCCCCCCCGTGTCTCTTCCCCCCCCCCCGTGTCTCCTCCCCCCCCCCCGTGTCTCTTCCCCCCCCCCCGTGTCTCTTCCCCCCCCCGTGTCCTCCCCCCCCGTGTCTCTTCCCCCCCCCCCCCGTGTCTCTTCCCCCCCCCCCCCCGTGTCTCTTCCCCCCCCCCCCCGTGCTCTTCCCCCCCCCCCGTGTCTCTCCCCCCCCCCCGTGTCTCTTCCCCCCCCCCGTGTCTCTTGCCCCCCCGTGTCTCTTCCCCCCCCCCCCGTGTCTCTTCCCCCACCCCCCGTGTCTCTTCCCCCCCCCCCCGTGTCTCTTCCCCCCCCCCCCCGTGTCTCTTCCCCCCCCCCCCCGTGTCTCTTCCCCCCCCCCCCCCGTGTCTCTTCCCCCCCGTTTCCCCCCCGTGTCTCTTCCCCCCCACCCCGTGTCTCTTCCCCCCCCCCCCGTGTCTCTTCCCCCCCTTTTTCCCCCCCGTGTCTCTTCCCCCCCCCCCCCCCCGTGTCTCTTCCCCCCCCCCCCGTGTCTCTTCCCCCCCCCGTGTCTCTCCCCCGTGTCTCTTCCCCCCCCCCGTGTCTCTTCCCCCCCCCCCCCCGTGTCTCTCCCCCCCCCCCCCCCGTGTCTCTTCCCCCCCCCCCCCCCGTGTCCTCTTCCCCCCCCCCCCGTGTCT
>NC_091982.1:125477577-125508285 GCF_044704955.1 Pristiophorus japonicus
CCTCTCTTTCCCCCCCCCTCCCTCTCTTTCCCCCCCTCCCTCTCTTTCCCCCCCCCTCCCTCTCTTTCCCCCCCCCTCCCTCTCTTTCCCCCCCCTCTCTTTCCCCCCCCCTCCCTCTCTTTCCCCCCCCCCTCCCTCTCTTTCCCCCCCCCTCCCTCTCTTTCCCCCCCCCCTCTCTTTCCCCCCCCCTCCCTCTCTTTCCCCCCCCCTCCCTCTCTTTCCCCCCCCTCCCTCTCTTCCCCCCCCTCCTCCCTCTCCCTCCCCCCCCTCCTCCCTCTCCCTCCCTCCCTCTGTCTCTTTCCCCCACTCCCCCTTCCCTCCTCTGCCCCCTCTCTTTCCCTCTGATGTGGGATTAATGTTTTGGCTATTATTTTTCACTCATTACCTTTGCATTCCACCCCTCGCCCCGCCCATGGGCATAGGCTGTGATGGTGCTGGTATTTCACCCGTGGTTCCTATTTCTCCCGGGTGGTCGGTTCGTGGTTGGGAGGGGGACACACTGCTTTAGGCTGGTTTGTTGGAGCAGTGAGTGTTGTGCTGGTGAAATGCCACAGTTGGTTGGAGGGTTTGAACGGAGAGGTTTGGTGAGCTGGAGTTGGGGGTCCGATACCGTTGGAAGTGTTTGGGCTCCGACTGTTCCTATTGTTTCCAGACTCTCTGTCCTGTTTATTCCCATGATGCAGAGTGAAACTGGCTGAACAAACTGAATAATGTCATTGTATTCAGAAAATAACGGACTTCATAATGGAAGTGTCTCATTAACTCCTCACCTGCTGGATGGACAGGGCTTCCAGTGATGATCAGATGAGCCAGGAATGCTGGGACGGTCCATCTGAGAGAAAAGACGGATTTGATGTTCCAGGCCAATTCTGATGCTGGAACACAAATCTGTTTTTCACTCTTTGATACAAAAATTCCAGAACTTACAGCTCTTTTATACTCTTTTATAGTGTTGCGGGAAAGAAAGACTTGGATTTATATAGCGCCTTTCATGACCACCAGAGTCCCAAAGCGCTTTGCAGCCAATGAAATAGTTTTGAAGTGTAGTCACTGTTGTAATGTGGGAAACACGGCAGCCAATTTGCGCACAGCAAGCTCCCACAAACAGCAATGTGATAATGACCAGATAATCTGTGATTTTGTTATGTTGATTGAGGAATAAATATTGGCCCCAGGACATCAGGGATAGTGCCATGGGATCTTTTACATCCACCTGAGCGGGCAGACAGGGCCTCAGTTTAATGTCTCATCCGAAAGATGGCACCTCTGACAGTGCGCCGCTCCCTCAACACTGGCCCTCCGACAGTGCGGCGCTCCCTCAGCACTGCCCCTCCGACAGTGCGGCGTTCCCTCAGCACTGCCCCTCCGACAGTGCGGCGCTCCGACAATGCGGCGCTCCCTCAGCACTGCTCCTCTGACAGTGCGGCGCTCCCTCAGCACTGCACTGGAGCATCAGCTGGAATTTTGTGCTCGAGTCCCTGGAGTGGGACTTGAACCCACAACCTTCTGACTCGGAGGCGAGAGTGCTGCCCACTGAGCCACGACTGACAATGGATCCTGGGATCAGCCCTGACCCCGGAGACCAGGCCCACTGAGGAATGCAAGGAGGGGAGGGTGAGGGGGCCTCCTGGATGACGTCAGACCTACATGTCCTGAGAAACTTGGCAGTGCTAGATTAGAACATCGTTCATTTATTAAAGCAGGTCATTTATTAACTCCCCTCCCACCTCTCCCAAAAACAAATCAAGAGAGCCATGATAATTGGGGTGTTTTACCTTCGTTATCCGCTGGTTGTTGTAATTGTTGGTATCTTTTAGCAGGCCCTTGGCCTTTCTTCGATGTTGAATGTCTCCCCATCTCTCTCTTCCTCGAAGTCCCTCCTTAAAACCTAGCTTTTTCAGGTGAGACGTTAAACCGAGGCCTCGTCTGCTCTCTTGGGTGGATGTAAAAGATCCCATGGCCCTATACCGTAGGAGTCGGGGAGTTATCCCCAGCGCTACGTTAGGCGCTATATAAATGCGAGTTGTTGTTGGATGTGGAGCGCTCCCCTGCTGTGGCTGTGATCGGGGCAAATGGGCTTTTGCTCTGAGTGTTGTCACTGCCGATCAGGGTTGTTGCTGAACACGTTTTGTTTGTGGCACAAGCTCTGGATATATTTCCTCCTTTCCGACCCCGGGGGAAGGGGGGAGCAAGTTGGATGCTGTATATTATCACTTTACCTGGCTGTTTGTTCATAGTTTGGGGTGGGGTCACTCCGGTGGAGAGGTAATGCGTTTACAGTCACGTGTGTTTCTCTCTGCTATACATTTTAATGATCTAGCAAGCAGGGTATTTTGAAGTGACCATTCCCCAGAAGGGTTAATAGGACCTCTTGTTATACTCGAAGCATGCTGCAAAGGTTCCATTTTTGAACTCTTGGCCAGAATTGGGAGGGAAGAGCAGAATAGAAATGTGGCAGTGATAGGGGACTCTATAATTGGGGGATAGATCATATCCTCTGCAGCCAAGAGCGAGAATCCCGAAGGGTATGTTGCCTACCCGGTGCCACGGTAAGGGATATCGCACGGCAGCTGGCGAGAACTGGGAAAGGGAGGGGGTAAATCCAGCCGTCATGGTCCATGATGGAACAAACGACATCGGCACAAACAGGTCCTGAGAAAAAGTATATCAGGAGTTAGGCTCTAAAGTAAAAAGCATGACCTCTGAGGTAATAATCTCTGGATTATTGCCCGAGCCACGTGCTAATTGCCATAGAAGCAGACAGATCAGGAGAATTCATCATCATCATAGGCGGTCCCTTGAACGAGGATGACTTGCTTCCACATGAGTTCACAGCTGTTACAATGAAGGACCCGATGTTCCAGTCCTGAACTCCAGGGGTAGAAGATGCCTGTGCGTGGATTTTTTTGACGTGTAGTGACCGTTGTATCTCAGTCACCACACGGGCTTGACAGAACTAGGCCTTTGTCCAGTGGCAAGGGTTGAACCAGGACGACCGGAGACCTGCTCTGCTGCATGGACCTAGTGCGCACACATATCGCAGTGTGGGAAGGCCCGTGTTGCCCCTGGGCCCTTGGCTCTTCTGGGCCCCGTACCCTCATTCGCCACATCTCCCCCACGATGTTCCAGGGCCCGGCACTCCAGCTCTATTTATAGCCCTGACCTGCGGTGGTGTTCTCACACAACACGTGGCTAAAGGGCTGGTATGGGAAAGAGGGAATCCTTTTCATGGGACACTAGCACCAGTTCTGGGACAGGAGGGAGCTGTACCGATGGAACCCGTGTCCCAATGGAAATAGGGAGGTGGCAAAGGCTTTAAACTAGTAAGATGGGGGAGGGATCTACAAGAAACGTAAGCAGCCTAAATATAAACAAAACAGGAAAAGAGAGCATAGGAAAGAATAAAGTAAGGGAGGACATTGACGGCAAGGGAGCAAATAGAGTTACAGAACAGGAGTCTAAAAGGATGATAAAGAGGAAATCCTCCTAAAATGAGTGAAACTGTCTGTACAGCCATGCACATAGTGTCCGTAATAAAACTGGGGAGCTGGAGGCAATCCTGCATTGTGAGGAACCAGACAGAGCAGAGATTACTGAGACATGGCTATAGAAAAATCAGGACTGGGAATTAAACATTGCAGGGTATAACAGATTTAGAAAAGATAGTGAGGGAAAAGAGGGAGGTGGGTAGCTGTACTGATGAGGGATAACATAATGGCTGTAGGCAAAAGGGATGCAGCTGTCGGCAAGAGAGAAATATAATCCATGTAGATAAAGGATCAATCACACTAATATGGGTAATCTACACACCATCTAATAGTGGAAGGGAGGTGGAGCAAGTAATATGCAGACAAATTAGAGAAATGACTAAAAAACATAGAGTAATAATCATGGGGGATTTCAACTACCCCGATATTAATTGGACAGAAGGGGCAGGTTAAGGGAATAGAGTTTCTAGAATGTGTACAAGACTCCTTTCTAAACCAATATGTAAATAGCCCAACAAGGGAGGATTCGCTATTGGATCTAGTAACTGGCAATGAACCAGCGCAGATAAGGGACGTAAAAGTAAGGGAACATCAAGGCAATTGTGACCATAATATAATACGCTTTAAGATGATAATTGAGAAGGACAGAATTATGATGAAAACCAGGATAATAGATTGGAGAAAAGTTGATTTTGAAGGGCTGAGAATAGAACTCGAGAATAAAATGCGCACCATTATTGCCAAAAAAACGATGTAGAACAACAATGGGAAACATTTAAAATGGTGTTCAACAGAGTGCAGGAACAATATATATCCGCTAAAGGGAAAGAGCAAACTAAACACTAATGAGACTGCATGGATGAATAAAGCCACAAGGGAACAACGAGGGTATGGAAAGAGGCAAACATTCAGTACGTAGACAGCAGGGGAGTGCATGATAAGGGAGAATACAAAGTCATTGATAGAAATAAAAAAACAATTAGGAAGGCAAAGAGGAACTATGAAATTAAATTATCAAGCAACATTAAAAAAAAATGGTAAAATATTGTACAGGCACATCAATAAAAGAAGGAAGGTTGGAATGGGAGTAGGGCCATTAAGGGATAGACCAGATAATACCAAAGGTAATGATCGAGAGATGGCAAAAATATTAAGCAATTATTTTGCTTCAATATTTACCAAGGAGATAGAACAGGTGGACATGACATTGGATGATGAGATTTGTAATAGAAACATAGAAAATAGGTGCAGGAGTAGGCCATTTGGCCCTTCGAGCCTGCACCACCATTCAATATGATCATGGCTGATCGTGCAACTTTAGTTCCCCATTCCTGTTTTCTCTCCGTACCCCTTGATCCCTTTAGTCGTAAGGGCCACATCTAACTCCCTTTTGAATATATTTAATGAACTGACCTCAACAACTTTCTGTGGTAGAGAATTCCACAGGTTCACAATTCTCTGGGTGAAGAAGTTTCTCCTCATCTCGGTCCTAAATGGCTTACCCCTTATCCTTAGACAGTGAACCCGGGTTCTGGACTTCCCCAACATCGGGAACATTCTTCCTGTCCAATCCCATCAGAATTTTATATGTTTCTATGAGATCCCCTCTCATTCTTCTAAATTCCAGTGAATATAACCCTATTCGATCCAGTCTTTCTTCATGTCAGTCCTGCCATCCTGGGAATCACTCTGGTGAACCTTCGCTGCACTCCCTCAATAGCAAGAATGTCCTTCATCAGATTAGGAGACCAAAACTGTACACAATAATCAAGATGTGGCCTCACCAAGACCCTGTACAACTGCAGTAAGACCTCCCTGCTCCTATACTCAAATCCTCTCACTATGAAGGCCAACATGCCCTTTGCCGCCTTCACCACCTGCTGTACCTACATGCCAACTTTCAATGACTGATGTACCATGACACCCAGGTCTTGTTGCACCTCCCCTTTTCCTAATCTGTCACCATTCAGATAATATGTCTTCCTGTTTTTGCCACCAAAGTGGATAACCTCACATTTATCTACATTATACTGAATCTGGCATGCATTTGCCCACTCACCTAACCTGTCCAAGTCACCCTGCAGCCTCTTAGCATCCTCTTCACAGCTCACACCGCCACCCAGCTTAGTGTCATCTGCAAACTTGGAGATATTGCATTCAATTCCTTCGTCAAAATCATTAATTATATTGTAAATAGCTGTGGTCCCAGCACTAAACCTTGCGGTACCCCACTTGGCACTGCATGCCATTCTGAAAAGGGCCCATTTATTCCTACTCTTTGTTTTCTGTCTGCCAACCAGTTCTCTATCCACGTCTATACATTACCCGCAATACCATGTGCTTTAATTTTGCACACTAATCTCTTGTGTGGGACCTTGTCAAAAGCCGTTTGAAAGTCCAAATACACCACATCCACTGGCTCTCCCTTGTCCACTCTACTAGTTACATCCTCAAAAAATTCTAGAAGATTTGTCAAGCATGATTTCCCTTTCATAAATCCAAATTGACTTGGACCGATCCTGTCACTGCTTTCCAAATGCGCTGCTATTACATCTTTAATAACTGATTCCAAAGTTTTCCCCACTACTGATGTCAGGCTACCTGGTCTATAATTCTGTTTTCTCTCTCCCTCCTTTTTTTAAAAAGTGCGGTTACATTAGCTATCCTCCAATCCATAGGAAGTGATCCAGAGTCTATAGAATATTGGAAAATGACAACCAATGCATCCACTATATCTAAGGCCACTTCCTTAAGTACTCTGGGATGCAGACTATCAGGCCCTGGAGATTTATCGGCCTTCAATCCCATCAATTTCCCTAACACAATTCCCTGGCTAATAAGGATTTCCTTCAGTTCCTCCTTCTCGCTAGCCCCTCGGTCCCTTAGTATTTGTGGCTTCCTTAGTGAAGACAGAACCAAAGTATTTGTTCAGTTGGTCTGCCATTTCTTTGTTCCCCATTATAAATTCACCTGGTTCTGACTGTAAGGGACCTACATTTGTCTTTACTAATCTTTTTCTCTTCTCATAACTAACTGCAAAAGCTTCTATAGATTTTATATTCCCTGCAAGCTTACTCTCATACTCTATTTTCTCCCTCCTAATTAAACCCTTTGTCTTCCTCTGCTGAAGTCTAAATTTCTCCCAGTCCTCAGGTTTGCAGCTTTTTCTGGCCAATTTATATGTCTTGTCCTTGGATTTAACACTATCCCTATTTTCCCTTGTTAGCCACGGTTGAGTCATCTTCCCCGTTTTATTTTTACACCAGACAGGGATGTACAATTGTTGAAGGTCATCCATGTGATCTTTAAATATCTGCCATTGGCTATCCACTGTCAACCCTTTAAGTATCATTCTCCAGTCTATCCGAGCCAATTCATGATTCATACCGTTGAAGTTTCCTTTCTTTAAGTTCAGGACCCTAGTCTCTGAATTAACTGTGTCACTCTCCATCTTAATGAAGAATTCTACCATATTATGGTCACTCTTCCCCAAGGGGCCCCACACGACCAGATTGCTAATTAATCCGCTCTCGTTACACAAGACCCAGTCCAGGTTGGACTGCTCTCTAGTTGGTTCCTCGACATATTGGTCTAGAAAACCATCCCTTATACACTCTAGGAAATCCTCCTCCACAGTATTGCTACCAGTTTGCTTAGCCCAATCGATGTGTAGATTAAAGTCACCCATGATAACTGCTGTTTATAACCTTTATTGCACGCATCCCAAATTTCCTGTTTGATGCCATCCCCAACCTCCCTGCTACTATTTGGTGTTCTGTACACAGCTACTATTTGGTGTTCTGTACACAACTCCAATTAGCGTGTTCTGCAGCTCCACCCATATAGATTCCACATCATCCAAGCTAATGTCCTTTCTTACTATTGCGTTAATTTCCTCTCTAACCAGCAACCCTACCCCACCTCCTTTTCCTAATCGCCTATCTATTCCCCTTACAATGGAATCCCCTTGCAATGGAATCCCCTATCACTATAGCTCTCCCACTCTTTTTCCTGCCTTTCTGTGCAGCAGAGCCACCTCCGATGCCATGGACTTGGCTTTGGCTGCTGCTGTCTTCCGCTGATGAGCCATCTCCCCCAACAGTACCCAAGGTGGTGTATCTGTTTTGGAGGGAGATGACTGCAGGGGACCCCTGCAGTACCTTCCTTCCACTGCTCTGCCTGATGGTCACCCATTCCCTATCTGGCTGTGTAAACCTTTACCTGTGGTGTGACCAACTCACTAATCGTGCTATTCAGGACATCCTCAGCATCGCAGATGCTCACCAGTGCTGCAATGCAGTCTTGTCAGGAGCTGCAGCTGGATACACATCCTGCACATGCTTCCCACATAGCACAGGAGGAGCATGACATGGGTCTGGGCTCTCCTGCCATGACTTAACCCTTAAGTTAATTTAATTTGGCAACAATGCCAAAGGTTTCTTGCTGATAAGAAAAGAAAAAGATTAAATACTCAGCAATTCACCAGCCAATCACTTACCTGCTTGGCTGTGACGTCAAACTTGGATTTCTTTTTGCTTCTTTGTTTACCTTCTGCCCCTGCATCAGCTGGCTCCTCCCGCCTTCTGGGCCCCTTTTATGGGTCTTGCTGCTCCCGACCTGCTCCGCTGCGATCTCCGTTAATTGCTAATTAATCCTTTCTCATTACCCAACACCCAATCTAGGATGGCCAGTTCTCTAGTTGGTTCCTTGACATATTGGTCTAGAAAACCATCCCTATACACTCCTCCTCCACTGTATTGCTACCAGTTTGGTTAGCCCAATCTATATGTAGATTAAAGTCATCCATGATAACTGCTGTTTATAACCTTTATTGCACGCATCCCCAACCTCCCTGCTACTATTTGGTGTTCTGTACACAACTCCAATTAGCGTGTTCTGCAGCTCCACCCATATAGATTCCACATCATCCAAGCTAATGTCCTTTCTTACTATTGCGTTAATTTCCTCTCTAACCAGCAACCCTACCCCACCTCCTTTTCCTTTCTGTCTATCCTTCCTGAATATTGAATACCCCTGGGTGTTGAGTTCCCAGCCTTGGTCACCCTGGAGTCATATCTCCGTAATCCCAATTACATAATATCCGTTAACAGCTATCTGCGCAGTTAATTCATCCACCTTATTACGAATGCTCCTCGCATTGCGACACAGTGCCTTCGGGCTTGTTTTTTTAACGCTCTTTGTCCTTTTAGAATTATGTCGTAATGTGGCCCTTTTTGATTTTTACCTTTGATTTTCCTGCCCTCCACTTTTCTTATCTTCTTTCTACCTTTTGCTCTGCCCCCATTTTATTTCCCTCTGTCTCCCTGCATAGATTCCCATCCCCCTGCCATATTAGTTTAAATACTCCCCAACAGCACTAGCAAAAATTCCCCCTAGGACATTGGTTCCAGTCTTACCCAGGTGCAGACCATCTGGTTTGTACTGGTCCCACCTCCCCCAGAACCGGTTCCAATGTCCTGGGAATTTGAATCCCTCCCTCTTGCACCATTCCTCAAGCCACGTATCCTATGATTCCTACTCTGACTAGCACGTGGCACTGGTAGCAATCCTGAGATTCCTACCTTTTTGAGGTCCTACTTTTTAATTTAACTCCTAGCTCCCTAAATTCAGCTTGTAGGACCTCATCCCGTTTTTTACCGAAATCGTTGGTATCTATATGCACCACGACAACTGGCTATTCACCCTCCCCTTCCAGAATGTCCTGCAGCTGCTCCGAGACAACCTTGACCCATGCACCAGGGAGGCAACATACTATCCTGAAGTCTCGATTGCGGCCGCAGAAATGCCTATCTATTCCCCTTACAATAGAATCCCCTACCACTATAGCTCTCCCACTCTTTTTCCTCCCCTCCTGTGTGGCAGAGCCACCCATAGTACCATGAACTTGGCTGCTGCTGCTGCCTTCCCCTAATGAACCATCTCCTCCAGCATTATACCTGTTTTGGAGAGAAATGACCACAGGGGACTCCTGCACTACCTTCCTACTCCTGCTCTGCCTGATGGTCACCCATCCCCTATCTGCCTTTGTAACCTTTACCTGCGGTGTGACCAACTCCGTAACCGTGCTATTCACTACATCCTCAGCATCGCGGATGCTCCAGAGTGAATCCATGCGCAGCTCCAGTGCCGTCATGCGGTCTGACAGGAGCTGCAGCTGGATACACTTCCTGTGCACACAGTAGTCAGGGATACTAGAAATCTCCTTGACTTCCCACATAGCACAGGAGTACCATGACTTAACCCTTAAGTTAATTTAATTTGGCAACAATGCCAAAGGTTTCCTACTGATAAGAAAAGAAAAAGATAAAATACTCAACCAATCCACCAGCCAAGCACTTACCCGCTTGGCTGTAATGTCACACTTCAATTTCTTTTTACTTTTATTAACTTTCGGACTCGACCTCTCGCTCCTGCTGCTGTGGCTCCTCCCGAACTCCGTGCCCTTTTTATGGGCTTCTCTATCTCCCGTAATGAGATACGTACATTTAAAATAAAGAGGGAATATGCTAAACAATCAAATTCAAAGAGGATAAAACCACTGGTCTGGATGGATTGCATCCACAGGTTTTAAAAGAATCTAGGGAAGTGATAACAGAGGCATTACTGCACATATTTAATAATTTGTTAGAAAAAGATGCATTGCCAGAGGACTGGCGGATAGCTAATGTAATACCTGTGTTTAAGAAGGGGGATAGAACATGTCCAGGGAATTATAGACCAGTCAGTTTCACAATGGTGGCAGGAAATATAATGGAATCCCTACTGACAGAGAAAATAGAAGAACATCTAGAAACTCAAAATATAATAATGAATAGTCAGCATGGATTTCAAAAGAGAAAGTCTTGCTTGACCAACCTCATTGAATTTTTTGAAGCGGTAACAGAGAGAGTAGACAATGATGATGCAGTAGATATAATTTATCTAGATTTTCAAAAGGCCTTTGATAAGGTACCCCATAATAGACTGATGAACAAGGTCAGTGAATGCAGACTCACGGGACAAGTAGCAGAATGGATCACTAGCTGGCTTCAAGACAGAAAGCAGAGAGTAGGGTTAAAGGGCAGGTATTCCCAGTGGCAGAAGGTGGGTAGTGGTGTTCCACAAGGATCAGTGCTGGGACCAATATTGTTCACAATTTATATTAATGATTTAGATTTTGGAATCAAAAACACAACTTCTAAATTTGCAGATGACACCAAATTGGGGGATAGTCAATACTGAGGAGGACTGCAACAAATTACAGGAGGACATTAATAAACTTGCAGAATGGGCATATAATTGGCAAATTAAGTGCAACAGATAAATGTGAGGTATTACATTTTGGTAGGAAGAATAGGGAGGTCACTTATTACTGGGAGGGTGCGTGTCTGGGTGGATTGAGGAACAAAGGGATCTCGGATAAAAATACACACATCACTAAACGTTGCGACACAGGTTAGTAAGGCCATAAAAAGCAAACCAAGCACTCGGGTTTATTTCTAGAGGTATAGAATTGTAAAGTAGGGAAGTTATATCGAACCTTGTTAAACCTGTATTGAACAGAGTACTGCGTACAATTCTGGTCGCCATATTATAAAAGGGATATGGAAGCACTGGAGAGGGTGCAGAGATGATTTACAAAGACGATACCAGAAATGCGAGGGTATACATATCAGGAAAGGATGAACAGGCTGGGTCTCTTCTCTCTTGAAAAAAGGCTGAGGGGTGACCTAATAGAGATCTTTAAGATGATAGGTTTTGATGGAGTGGATACAGAGAGAGTCTTTCCACTTTTGGGGGTTAGCATAACTAGAGGCCATCAATACAAGATATTCACTAAGAAATCAAATAAGGAATTCAGAAGAAACTTCTTTACCCAGCGAGTGGTGAGAATGTGGAACTCACTACCACAGGGAATGGTTGAAGCAAATAGTATAGATGCATTTAAGGAGAGGTTGGACGAGTGTATGAGGGAGAAGGAAATAGAGGGTTATGCTGACAATTAGATGAGGAAAGATGGGAGGAGGCTCGAGTGGAGCATAAATGCCGGCATGGACTGGCTGGGCCATATATCCGATGTAATTAGATTATCTTGTATCCTTCACTTGGACTGATGGGTTTTGTTGCCCTGTTGGTTATTTTTGTTTAATTATGGGATGGCATCTTTTGATATTGTATCTGCTTTGTATTGAAGGGCTGGAATGGCCAGTCAAGTACAAGAAAATGCTTGCGCCCTTCGAGGAGGGTGGGTGGATTGCTTTATTCAGCACTCGCTTGTCCCTGGCACAATAACAAGAATTTATTGCTAACATAATGTCCTTGGGGATTTCATGGGAGCGTAATTAAACAAAAGCTGAAACCAAGCCAAAGAAAGTCATTCGAAGGAGTAAGCAAAAGCTTGGTCAAAGACTTAAAGAAGCAGTGAGAGGTTTAGGCAGGGAATTCCAGACTTTGGGTCCACGGCAGCTTAAGGCACAGCTGGCAATGGTGGCTGAAGGGAGGAGGGGATGGACAAGAGGCCAGAATTGGAGGAGTGCAGAGATCTCTGAGGGTTGTGGGACTGGAGGAGGTTACAGAGATAGGGAGGGTTGTGGGGCTGGAGGAGGTTACAGAGATAGGAAAGGTTGTGGGGCTGGAGGAGGTTACAGAGATAGGGAGGAGCGAGGCCATGGAGCGATTTGAACGAGCATGAGAATTTAATATTGGAGGCATTGCTTGACTGGGAGCCAATGTAGGTCAACATGCACAGGGGTGATGGATGACCGGGACTTGGTTAGGACTGAGTTAGGGTAGGGGCAGCCGAGTTTTGGATGAGCTGAAGTTTATGGAGTATGGAAGATAGGAGTCTGACCAGGAAAGTAGTGTAATAAGCTAGTCCAGAGGTCGTCCAGCAAATTTCTCAATCCAGCAATGCAGAAGTTGTTTAGTGTACTTCAGTTTTCTCTATAATACAACTGATGGAATATTGGGGATAGCTGCCCTTGAAATCCTGATCGGCCCTTGTTCCACATCGTCTAATTCCAACCCATTGTACATTCCACTTCCGCCCCCCATCTCCTCATTGGTGGCTGTGCCTTTAACAGTATAGGCTCCTCCCTCCCTAAATCTCCTCTCCTTCCTCCTTTTAATACCCTCCTTAAAGCCCACCTCAACGACCAAGCTTTTGGTAAACCTGTCGTAATAGCTCCTTTGTTGTCATGTGAGTGACATCCTGGGGGTCACCATTGACCAAAAACTTAACTGGATCAGCCACAAGAATACTGTGGCAACAAGAGCAGGTCAGAGGCTGGGTATTCTGTGGCGAGTGCATCACCTCCTGACTCCCCAAAGCCTTTCCACCATCTACAAGGCACAAGTCAGGAGTGTGATGGAATACTCTTCACTTGCCTGGATGGGTGCAGCTCCAACACTCAAGAAGCTCGACACCATTCAGGACAAAGCAGCCGCTTGATTGGCACCCCAACCACCACCTTCAACATTCACTCCCTCCACCACCGGCGCACCGTGGCTGCAGTGTGTACCATCTACAAGATGCACTGCAGCAACTCGCCAAGGCTTCTTCGGCAGCACCTCCCAAACCCACAACCTCTACCACCTAGAAGGTCAAGGGCAGCAGGCGCATGGGAACACCACCACCTCCACGTTCCCCTCCGAGTCACACACCATCCTGACTTGGAAATATATCGGCCATTCCTTCATTGTCGCTGGGTCAAAATCCTGGAACTCCCTCCCTAACAGCACTGTGGGAGCACCTTCACCACACGGACTGCCGCGGTTCAAGGCGGTGGCTCACCACCACCTTCTCAAGGGGCAATTAGAGATGGGCAATAAATGCTGGCCTTGCCAGTGATGCCCACATCCTGTGAATAAATAAAAACAATATAAACGCTTACCCAACCAAAAAATCTCTATCTCAGTCTTGAAAACTCCAATTGACCCCTGGCATCCACAGCCTTTTGGGTAGAGAGAGTTCCAGATTCCCACTAATGTTTGAGTGGAAAATGTACTTCTTGATTTCGCTCCTGAATAGCCTGTCTCTGATTTCAATATTATGGCCCCTAGTTCTTTATTCCCTGCTCAGAGGAAATCGTTTCATCTCCTTTAATCACCTTAAAGACTTCTATTAACAGTAGACCCCTCAATCTACTAAACTCAAGGGAATACAAGACCAGTTTGTGCAACCTGTCCTCATAAATTAACCTTTTAGCCTCAAAGGGTTAAGGCTCCATGTGCAGAACCCTTGGTCAGAGCTGTACCCAGAGTGTTGACCTGGATATAGAGATTGGTCTCTTGCTCTACTGACCCACTCAGACCAGAAAACACTCGGATCCCATGTCCAGCCTCTGTTGAATTGACTGATCAGAACCCACGGGGAGGGACCTAGGGCAGGAGGGCAGCCAGCAGATGTATGAAAGAAAGACTGGCATTTATATAGCGTCTTTCATGACCACTGGACATCTCTCAGCGCTTAACAGCCAATGAAGTACTTTTGGAGTGTAGTCACTGTTGTAATGTGGAAAACGCGGCAACCAACTTGCGCACAGCAAGCTCCCACAAGCAGCAATGTGATAATGGCCAGGTAATCTGTGTTTTTTTGTTATGTTGATCGAGGGATAAATATTGGTCCCAGGACATCTGGGATAACTCCTTTGCTCTTGTTCGAAATATGCTTTGGGGTCTTTTACATCCACCTGATGGGACAGACTGGGCCTCAACCAGACTGGGCCTCACCTCCGACAGTGCAGCACTCCCTCAGCACTGCACTGGAGTGTCGGCCTGGATTTTTATGCTCAAGTTCCTGGAGTGGGACTTGAACCCACAACCTTTTGACTCCGAGGCAAGGGTGCTGCCCACTGAGCCACAGCTGACACTATAAATAGTTGCGGCTGCAACTGAGATGGCAAACAGCCAGGCTCCCCCGCCCTCTCCAGTGACCCCCTCTCTTTCCCTCTCCCTCCCCCTCCCTATCTCCTCCCCTCCCCCCCCCCCCCCCCACCCCACCCCCACCCCATTAGCACCGTTAACGTAGTGAAACGTCCAAAGGCGCTTCACAGGAGTATTATGAGATGCACTGCCTGAAATTTGACACCGAGCCGCATAAGTAGAAATTAACGCAGGTGACCAAAAGTTGAGTCAAAGAGGTAGGTTTTAAGGAGCATGTTGACGAAAGAAAGTGAGGTAAAGAGGCGGTGAGGTTTAGGCAGGGAGTTCCAGAGCTTGGGGCCTCACCGCAGACATCTTGGGTGCGGGGGGGGGGGGAATTGTGGGGCTGGAGGAGATTAGGATAGGGAGGGGCAAGGCCATGGAGGGACTTGTAAACAAAGATGAGAATTTTGAAATTGAGCTGTTGCTTAAGCGGGAACCAATGTAGGTCAGCGAGCACAGGGGGTGATGGGTGAGTGGGACTTGGTGCGAGTTAGGACACGGGCTGCCGAGTTTTGGATCACCTCTAGTTAATGTAGGGTGAAATGTGGGAGGCCGGCCAGGAGTGAGTTGGAATAGTCAAGTCTAGCGGTAACAAAGGCATGGATGAGAGTTTCAGCAGCGGATGAGCAGAGGCAGGGATGGAGACGGGGCGATGTTACGGAGGTGGAAATAGACGGTTTAATTATGCTGCGGATATGTGTAAGCCTGCAGAGGATCAGGTCATGGTGGGAAGGTGAAATTGTGAGCTGCTGCACAGTGTGGGAGAGGGAGATGATTTTGACATGCCCTCACTGCCCCTGGTGTGGCTCCGCCTGTACCCTGAGCCCTGTGATTGCGCCCTGAGGCTGAGGCAGTGACTGGTACTGTGCTAAGCACGATGTTGCTCGCTTGCTGTCTGTTCTCCTGCCGAGTCTTGAGTGGAAGCTGGTGTCCTGACCGGTGCTGAATGAGGCCTTTGTCGAGGGGTGAGGGGTCAGAATCAGCCACCTCCCTCTCGCTGAGCATTGTTTATGCTGCTCAACAGAGCTGCACTCAATCCCCGCTCTCGCACAACAACCCTCATTGTTCCTCGAGCTGCAACGTGTCCCATTCAGCCTGGGTCCTGCTCGTCGAATTGTACACAGCAGGAGGAGGCCATTCGGCCCATCGGGCCTGTACCAGCTGTGTGACAGAAGCGATCCAATTAGTCGCACTCTTGCCCCAGAGACCTGCAAATATTTCCATATCAAGTAATTCATCTCATTTCCTTTTCAAAGTTGTTATTGAATCTGCTTCCACTGCCCTTCCAGACAGCACATTCCAGATCATCATAAACTTGCTGCCTAAAAAATAAGGGCTAGAAATTGCGCTCTACCCTAAAGGGGGCGGATAATTTGAATTAAATGAAGATTCTGAGCCCGAATCCATGGAGCGGACAATAGAGCAAAATGGCCTTCCTTCTCTCTCTCGCTCAATGTGTTGGGCAGCGCCGCGCTGAGCACGTCAGCGGGATGCCATTGGCTGACACGTAGCAACGACCCACCCCTTCAGTCAAAGGGGAGGGCCGGATCGCTGCAAGCTCTGCAACCACTTCATTGGCACCCACTGGGCCACCAGGGAGGGCATCGGCCGGACCAGCGGTCCCGCACCCAATGGGGGGGGGGGGGGGGCGAGCCTGTTTGCGGCACGGCCGAGCTCGTGGACGGCAACAATTGTTGGCCCAACAATTGAAATAAAATGGCGGACGCGACACCCAGCCCATGGGCTACTTCCCGCCGGGGGCACCGAGCGGTGGCGGCTCTGCTCCCAGGGGGCAATTTCCTGCGCGGGGCAGTAAGGGGTCGGGGGTCAGCCCCAGTTGATAAGGGGGTTGCCGCCGGGCGGTAAGGGGTTGGTGTGGGGCGGCGACACAGGTAGGACGGAAACTCGTTTCCACCGCTCCCGGCTCGGGGGCAATTTCAGACGGGTCATAACATCTGCCTGCCCCCGCCCCGGTTGGAACGGCCTCCGAGCCGGTAATGAGCCTTAAAGTAGTGTGCCCCTAAATCTCCTCATCTCCCCCCTGGTTCTTTTGCCAGTTACAGTGAATCTGTACCCTCTGGTTACCAACTCTCCGCTACTACAAACAGTTTCTCCCTAGCGATCAAATCATCATCGGCCGTCCCTCGGAGTCGAGGAAGACTTGCTTCCACTCTAAAAGTGAGTTCTCAGGTGACTGAACAGTCCAATACGGTAATTACAGTCTCTGTCACAGGTGGGACAGATAGTGGTTGAAGGAAGGGGTGGGTGGGACAGGTTTGCCGCACGCTCCTTCTGTTGCCTGCGCTTGGTTTCTGCATGCTCTCGGCGACGAGACTCTAGGTGCTTAGCGTCCTCCCGGGTGCACTTCCCATCACTTAGGGCGGTCTATGGCCAGGGACTCCCAGGTGTGTCGGTGGGGATGTTGCACTTTATCAGGGAGGCTTTGAGGATGTCCATGAAGCATTTCTGCTGCCCACCTTTGGCTCGTTTGCCGTGAAGGAGTTCCGAGTAGAGCACTTGCGTTGGGAGTCTTGTGGCTGGCATGCAAACAATGTGGCCTGCCCAACGGAGCTGGTTGAGTGCGGTCAGTGCTTCAATACTGGAGATGTTGGCCTGATCGAGAATGCTCATGTTGGTGCGGTCTGTCCTCCCAGGGGAGTTGCAGGAACTTGCGGAGGCAGTGCTGGTGGTATTTCTCCAGAAACTTGAGGTGTCTGCTGTATATGGTCCATGTCTCTGAGCCATACAGGAGGGCGGGTATCACTACAGCCCTGTGTAGACCATGAGCTTGGTGCCAGATTTGAGGGCCTGGTCTACAAACATTCTTCCTCAAACCATCTTTTTTAAATCCCCATCATAACCACCTCTGCTCCAGTCTCTCCACATTACTGAAGTCCCTCATCCCTGGTGCCATTCTAATAAATCTCCACTCAACCCTCTCCAAGGTCTTGATGTCCTTCCTAAAGTGTTGGTGGCCAGAATTGGCCACAATACTCCAGCTGAGGCCCAACCAATGATTTCTAAAGGTTGAGCATAACTTCCTTGTTTTTGTACTCTCTGCCTCTATTTATGAAGTCCAGGATCTCGTATGGCTTTTTTAAACTGCTTTCTCAACGTGTCCTGCCACCGTCAAAGATATATGTGTGTAAACCCCCAGATCTCTCTCTTCCTGCCCCTTCTTTAAAATTGTCCCATTCTCGCTGCAGTCTCCCGGGTAATAGCGGGCCTGCAGTGACCGATTCGTCTCCTGTCCAGTTCTGTCAGTGACTGGCACCTGACACGACGGCACAATGCTGTAAATACCAGTGGCTGCAGCAGATTAATGATTCCATCACAACTCCAGCTCCCTCTCACAAGAACATAAGAAATAGGAGCAGGAGTCGGCCATTTGGCCCCTTGAGTCTGCTCCATCATTCATTAAGATCATGACTGATCTGATCATGGACTCAGCTCCACTTCCCCGCCCGCTCCCCATAACCCCTTATCCCGTTATCGTTTAAGAAACTGTCTATTTCTGTCTTAAATTTATTCTATGTCCCAGCTTCCACAGCTCTCTGAGGCAGCGAATTCCACAGATTTACAACCCTCTGAGAGAAGAAATTTCTCCTCATCTCAGTTTTAAATGGGTGGCCCCTTATTCTAAGATCATGCCCTCTAGTTCTAGTCTCCCCATCAGTGGAAACATCCTATCTGCATCCACCTTGTAAAGCCCCCTCACAATCTTAGACGTTTCGATAAGATCACCTCTCTTTCTTCTGAATTCCAATGAATAGAGGCCCAACCTACTCAACCTTTCTACATAAGTGTAAAGGGGGGCGGGAGGGGGAATCCTCTCTTCCATTTTGGTTCTTTGCCCCAAACCAGCATCCTCGACATCACACCCTGTGTACCAGAGTCCTGCCACGGTTGCCATTTTGTAAGGGGGGGTGGTGTGTGGTCTCTATGAGGGGGTTAGGTTCTCTACTGACCAACTTGAGCGGTTTTGAATCACTCCCCCTCCCTTAGATTCTGTACTCTGGATTTATTTGGGGGTGTGACAAAAGTGCAGAGGACACTGGTTTGATGCAAAGAACTTTGGATTTATTACAGTCAAAGTAATACAGGCGTATTACTCTAGTAAGAAATACACGGCCAAACTTACAATCACTCATAAAGAACAATACAAGGAAAGGTACAAGGTCAAACTTATAATCACTCTAATAATGAACCATACATTACACATTCAAAGGGGGTTGCAGTAAAATTATATCTCCCACCTCCCAATACCTAATTTTAGCTAGGTTAGACTCCAGGGCAGGCAGGGACTTATGCTTACCAATCCTTTTAATAGTTAATGGTAGATGGTAATGTTCTTCTTTCCTTCAGGACTTCAAGACTTCGAGGCTGGAGAAGTCTCTCCCCCCTCTTTCTCTCCCCACCCTCTCTCTCTCTCTCTCTCTATCTCTCTATCTCTCCCCTCCTCCCTCTCTCTCTCTCTCTCTCTCTCTCTCGTTCCCCCCTCTCACTCTCTCTCGTTCCCCCCCTCTCGCTCTCTCTCGTTCCCCCCCTCTCGCTCTCTCTCGTTCCCCCCCTCTCGCTCTCTCTCGTTCCCCCCCTCTCGCTCTCTCTCGTTCCCCCCCTCTCGCTCTCTCTCGTTCCCCCCCTCTCGCTCTCTCTCGTTCCCCCCCTCTCGCTCGCTCTCGTTCCCCCCCTCTCGCTCGCTCTCGTTCCCCCCCTCTCGCTCGCTCTCGTTCCCCCCCTCTCGCTCGCTCTCGTTCCCCCCCTCTCGCTCGCTCTCGTTCCCCCCTCTCGCTCGCTCTCGTTCCCCCCCTCTCGCTCGCTCTCGTTCCCCCCCTCTCGCTCGCTCTCGTTCCCCCCCTCTCGCTCGCTCTCGTTCCCCCCCTCTCGCTCGCTCTCGTTCCCCCCCTCTCGCTCGCTCTCGTTCCCCCCCTCTCGCTCGCTCTCGTTCCCCCCCCTCTCCCTCTCTCTCGTTCCCCCCCCTCCTCTCTCTCGTTCCCCCCCCCTCTCCCTCTCTCTCGTTCCCCCCCCTCTCCCTCTCTCTCCGTTCCCCCGCTCTCCCTCTCTCTCGTTCCCCCGCTCTCCCTCTCTCTCGTTCCCCCGCTCTCGCTCTCTCTCGTTCCCCCCCCTCCCTCTCTCTCGTTCCCCCCCCTCCCTCTCTCTCGTTCCCACCCCTCTCCCTCTCTCTCGTTCCCCCCCCTCTCCCTCTCTCTCGTTCCCCCCCCTCCCTCTCTCTCGTTCCCCGCTCTCCCTCTCTCTCGTTCCCCCCGCTCTCGCTCTCTCTCGTTCCCCCCCTCTCGCTCTCTCTCGTCCCCCCCTCTCGCTCTCTCTCGTTCCCCCCCCTCTCGCTCTCTCTCGTTCCCCCCTCTCGCTCTCTCTCGTTCCCCCCCCTCTCGCTCTCTCTCGTTCCCCCCCTCTCGCTCTCTCTCGTTCCCCCCCCTCTCGCTCTCTCTCGTTCCCCCCCTCTCGCTCTCTCTCGTTCCCCCCCCTCTCCCTCTCTCTCGTTCCCCCCCCTCTCCCTCTCTCTCGTTCCTACCCCTCTCCCTCTCTCTCGTTCCTACCCCCTCTCCCTCTCTCTCGTTCCCCCCCCTCCTCTCTCTCTCTCTCTCTCTCTCTCTCTCTCGTTCCCCCCGTCTCTCCCTCTCTATCTCTCTCTCGTTTCCCACCCCCCTCTCTCTCTCGTCCCCCCCCTCCTCTCTCTCTCTCGATCCCCGTCTCTCTCTCTCTCTCTCTCTCTCGCTCTCTCTCGTTCCCCCCCTCTCGCTCTCTCTCGTTCCCCCTCTCGCTCTCTCTCGTTCCCCCCTCTCGCTCTCTCTCGTTCCCCCCTCTCGCTCTCTCTCGTTCCCCCCTCTCGCTCTCTCGTTCCCCCTCTCGCTCTCTCTCGTTCCCCCCTCTCGCTCTCTCTCGTTCCCCCCTCTCGCTCTCTCTCGTTCCCCCCTCTCGCTCTCTCTCGTTCCCCCTCTCGCTCTCTCTCGTTCCCCCTCTCGCTCTCTCTCGTTCCCCCTCTCGCTCTCTCTCGTTCCCCCCTCTCGCTCTCTCTCGTTCCCCCCCTCTCGCTCTCTCTCGTTCCCCCCTCTCGCTCTCTCTCGTTCCCCCCTCTCGCTCTCTCTCGTTCCCCCCTCTCGCTCTCTCTCGTTCCCCCCTCTCGCTCTCTCTCGTTCCCCCCTCTCGCTCGCTCTCGTTCCCCCCTCTCGCTCGCTCTCGTTCCCCCTCTCGCTCGCTCTCGTTCCCCCCTCTCGCTCGCTCTCGTTCCCCCCTCTCGCTCGCTCTCGTTCCCCCTCTCGCTCGCTCTCGTTCCCCCCTCTCGCTCGCTCTCGTTCCCCCCTCTCGCTCGCCCTCGTTCCCCCCCTCTCGCTCGCCCTCGTTCCCCCCTCTCGCTCGCCCTCGTTCCCCCCCTCTCGCTCGCCCTCGTTCCCCCCCTCTCGCTCGCCCTCGTTCCCCCCTCTCGCTCTCCCTCGTTCCCCCCCTCTCGCTCTCCCTCGTTCCCCCCCTCTCGCTCTCCCTCGTTCCCCCCTTCTCGCTCTCCCCCGTTCCCCCCCTCTCGCTCTCCCTCGTTCCCCCCCTCTCGCTCTCCCTCGTTCCCCCCCTCTCGCTCTCCCTCGTTCCCCCCTCTCGCTCTCCCTCGTTCCCCCCCTCTCGCTCTCCCTCGTTCCCCCCCTCTCGCTCTCCCTCGTTCCCCCCTCTCGCTCTCCCTCGTTCCCCCCCTCTCGCTCTCCCTCGTTCCCCCCCTCTCGCTCTCCCTCGTTCCCCCCTCTCGCTCTCCCTCGTTCCCCCCCTCTCGCTCTCCCTCGTTCCCCCCCCTCTCGCTCTCCCTCGTTCCCCCCCCTCTCGCTCTCCCTCGTTCCCCCCCTTCTCGCTCTCCCTCGTTCCCCCCCTCTCGCTCTCCCTCGTTCCCCCCCTCTCGCTCTCCCTCGTTCCCCCCCTCTCGCTCTCCCTCGTTCCCCCCCTCTCGCTCTCCCTCGTTCCCCCCCTCTCGCTCTCCCTCGTTCCCCCCCTCTCGCTCTCCCTCGTTCCCCCCTCTCGCTCTCCCTCGTTCCCCCCCTCTCGCTCTCCCTCGTTCCCCCCTCTCGCTCTCCCTCGTTCCCCCCCTCTCGCTCTCCCTCGTTCCCCCCCTCTCGCTCTCCCTCGTTCCCCCCCTCTCGCTCTCCCTCGTTCCCCCCCTCTCGCTCTCCCTCGTTCCCCCCTCTCGCTCTCCCTCGTTCCCCCCCCTCTCGCTCTCCCTCGTTCCCCCCCTCTCGCTCTCCCTCGTTCCCCCCTCTCGCTCTCCCTCGTTCCCCCCCTCTCGCTCTCCCTCGTTCCCCCCCTCTCGCTCTCCCTCGTTCCCCCCCTCTCGCTCTCCCTCGTTCCCCCCCTCTCGCTCTCCCTCGTTCCCCCCCTCTCGCTCTCCCTCGTTCCCCCCCTCTCGCTCTCCCTCGTTCCCCCCTCTCGCTCTCCCTCGTTCCCCCCCTCTCGCTCTCCCTCGTTCCCCCCTCTCGCTCTCCCTCGTTCCCCCCCTCTCGCTCTCCCTCGTTCCCCCCCTCTCGCTCTCCCTCGTTCCCCCCCTCTCGCTCTCCCTCGTTCCCCCCCTCTCGCTCTCCCTCGTTCCCCCCTCTCGCTCTCCCTCGTTCCCCCCCTCTCGCTCTCCCTCGTTCCCCCCTCTCGCTCTCCCTCGTTCCCCCCCTCTCGCTCTCCCTCGTTCCCCCCCTCTCGCTCTCCCTCGTTCCCCCCCTCTCGCTCTCCCTCGTTCCCCCCCTCTCGCTCTCCCTCGTTCCCCCCCTCTCGCTCTCCCTCGTTCCCCCCCTCTCGCTCTCCCTCGTTCCCCCCTCTCGCTCTCCCTCGTTCCCCCCCTCTCGCTCTCCCTCGTTCCCCCCCTCTCGCTCTCCCTCGTTCCCCCCTCTCGCTCTCCCTCGTTCCCCCCTCTCGCTCTCCCTCGTTCCCCCCTCTCGCTCTCCCTCGTTCCCCCCCTCTCGCTCTCCCTCGTTCCCCCCCTCTCGCTCTCCCTCGTTCCCCCCCTCTCGCTCTCCCTCGTTCCCCCCCTCTCGCTCTCCCTCGTTCCCCCCCTCTCGCTCTCCCTCGTTCCCCCCCTCTCGCTCTCCCTCGTTCCCCCCCTCTCGCTCTCCCTCGTTCCCCCCTCTCGCTCTCCCTCGTTCCCCCCCTCTCGCTCTCCCTCGTTCCCCCCCTCTCGCTCTCCCTCGTTCCCCCCTCTCGCTCTCCCTCGTTCCCCCCCTCTCGCTCTCCCTCGTTCCCCCCCTCTCGCTCTCCCTCGTTCCCCCCCTCTCGCTCTCCCTCGTTTCCCCCCTCTCGCTCTCCCTCGTTCCCCCCCACTCGCTCTCCCTCGTTCCCCCCCTCTCCCTCTCTCGTTCCCCCCCCCTCTCCCTCTCTCTCGTTCCCCCCCCTCTCCCTCTCTCTCGTTCCTCCCCTCTCCCTCTCTCTCGTTCCCCCCCTCTCCCTCTCTCTCTCTCTATCTCTCTCTCGTTCCCCCCGTCTCTCTCTCTCTATCTCTCTCTCGTTTCCCACCCCCCTCTCTCTCTCTCGATCCCGTCTCTCTCTCTCTGTCTCTCTCTCGTTCCCCCCCTCTCGCTCTCTCTCGTTCCCCCCTCTCGCTCTCTCTCGTTCCCCCTCTCGCTCTCTCTCGTTCCCCCTCTCGCTCTCTCTCGTTCCCCCCTCTCTCTCTCTCTCGTTCCCCCCTCTCGCTCTCTCTCGTTCCCCCCTCTCGCTCTCTCTCGTTCCCCCCTCTCGCTCTCTCTCGTTCCCCCCGCTCTCGCTCTCTCTCGTTCCCCCCCCTCTCCCTCTCTCTCGTTCCCCCCCCTCTCCCTCTCTCTCGTTCCCCCCCCTCTCTCCTCTCTCTCGTTCCCACCCCTCTCCCTCTCTCTCGTTCCCCCCCCTCTCCCTCTCTCTCGTTCCCCCCCCTCCCTCTCTCTCGTTCCCCCGCTCTCGCTCTCTCTCGTTCCCCCCCTCTCGCTCTCTCTCGTTCCCCCCCTCTCGCTCTCTCTCGTTCCCCCCCTCTCGCTCTCTCTCGTTCCCCCCTCTCGCTCTCTCTCGTTCCCCCCCCTCTCCCTCTCTCTCGTTCCCCCCCCTCTCCCTCTCTCTCGTTCCTACCCCCTCTCCCTCTCTCTCGTTCCTACCCCCTCTCCCTCTCTCTCGTTCCTACCCCCTCTCCCTCTCTCTCGTTCCCCCCCCCTCTCTCTCTCTCTCTCTCTCTCTCGCTCTCCCTCGTTCCCCCCCTCTCGCTCTCCCTCGTTCCCCCCCCACTCGCTCTCCCTCGTTCCCCCCCTCTTCCCTCTCTCTCGTTCCCCCCCCTCTCCCTCTCTCTCGTTCCCCCCCCTCTCCCTCTCTCTCGTTCCTCCCCTCTCCCTCTCTCTCGTTCCCCCCCTCTCCCTCTCTCTCTCTCTATCTCTCTCTCGTTCCCCCCGTCTCTCTCTCTCTATCTCTCTCTCGTTTCCCACCCCCCTCTCTCTCTCTCGATCCCCGTCTCTCTCTCTCTGTCTCTCTCTCGTTCCCCCCCTCTCGCTCTCTCTCGTTCCCCCCTCTCGCTCTCGTTCCCCCCTCTCGCTCTCTCTCGTTCCCCCTCTCGCTCTCTCTCGTTCCCCCGCTCTCGCTCTCTCTCGTTCCCCCCCTCTCCCTCTCTCTCGTTCCCCCCCCTCTCCCTCTCTCTCGTTCCCCCCCCTCTCCCTCTCTCTCGTTCCCATCCCTCTCCCTCTCTCTCGTTCCCCCCCCTCTCCCTCTCTCTCGTTCCCCCCCCCTCCCTCTCTCTCGTTCCCCCGCTCTCGCTCTCTCTCGTTCCCCCCCCTCTCGCTCTCTCTCGTTCCCCCCCCTCTCGCTCTCTCTCGTTCCCCCCCTCTCGCTCTCTCTCGTTCCCCTCTCGCTCTCTCTCGTTCCCCCCCCTCTCCCTCTCTCTCGTTCCCCCCCCTCTCCCTCTCTCTCGTTCCCCCCCCTCTCCCTCTCTCTCGTTCCCCCCCCTCTCCCTCTCTCTCGTTCCTACCCCCTCTCCCTCTCTCTCGTTCCTACCCCTCTCCCTCTCTCTCGTTCCCCCCCCCTCTCTCTCTCTCTCTCTCTCTCTCTCTCTCTCTCTCTCGTTCCCCCCGTCTCTCCCTCTCTATCTCTCTCTCGTTTCCCACCCCCCTCTCTCTCTCGTCCCCCCCCTCCTCTCTCTCTCTCGATCCCCGTCTCTCTCTCTCTCTCTCTCTCGCTCTCTCTCGTTCCCCCCTCTCGCTCTCTCTCGTTCCCCCCTCTCGCTCTCTCTCGTTCCCCCCTCTCGCTCTCTCTCGTTCCCCCCTCTCGCTCTCTCTCGTTCCCCCCTCTCGCTCTCTCTCGTTCCCCCTCTCGCTCTCTCTCGTTCCCCCCTCTCGCTCTCTCTCGTTCCCCCCCCTCTCGCTCTCTCTCGTTCCCCCCTCTCGCTCTCTCTCGTTCCCCCCTCTTGCTCGCTCTCGTTCCCCCCTCTCGCTCGCTCTCGTTCCCCCCTCTCGCTCGCTCTCGTTCCCCCCTCTCGCTCGTTCTCGTTCCCCCCTCTCGCTCGCTCTCGTTCCCCCCTCTCGCTCGCTCTCGTTCCCCCCTCTCGCTCGCTCTCGTTCCCCCCTCTCGCTCGCTCTCGTTCCCCCCCTCTCGCTCGCCCTCGTTCCCCCCCTCTCGCTCGCCCTCGTTCCCCCCCTCTCGCTCGCCCTCGTTCCCCCCCTCTCGCTCGCCCTCGTTCCCCCCCTCTCGCTCTCCCTCGTTCCCCCCCTCTCGCTCTCCCTCGTTCCCCCCCTCTCGCTCTCCCTCGTTCCCCCCTCTCGCTCTCCCTCGTTCCCCCCCTCTCGCTCGCCCTCGTTCCCCCCTCTCGCTCTCCCTCGTTCCCCCCCTCTCGCTCTCCCTCGTTTCCCCCCTCTCGCTCTCCCTCGTTCCCCCCCTCTCGCTCTCCCTCGTTCCCCCCCTCTCGCTCTCCCTCGTTCCCCCTCTCGCTCTCCCTCGTTCCCCCCCTCTCGCTCTCCCTCGTTCCCCCCCTCTCGCTCTCCCTCGTTCCCCCCCTCTCGCTCTCCCTCGTTCCCCCCTCTCGCTCTCCCTCGTTCCCCCCCTCTCGCTCTCCCTCGTTCCCCCCCTCTCGCTCTCCCTCGTTCCCCCCCTCTCGCTCTCCCTCGTTCCCCCCCTCTCGCTCTCCCTCGTTCCCCCCTCTCGCTCTCCCTCGTTCCCCCCCTCTCGCTCTCCCTCGTTCCCCCCCTCTCGCTCTCCCTCGTTCCCCCCCTCTCGCTCTCCCTCGTTCCCCCCCTCTCGCTCTCCCTCGTTCCCCCCCTCTCGCTCTCCCTCGTTCCCCCCCTCTCGCTCTCCCTCGTTCCCCCCCTCTCGCTCTCCCTCGTTCCCCCCCTCGCTCTCCCTCGTTCCCCCCCTCTCGCTCTCCCTCGTTCCCCCCCTCTCGCTCTCCCTCGTTCCCCCCCTCTCGCTCTCCCTCGTTCCCCCCCTCTCGCTCTCCCTCGTTCCCCCCTCTCGCTCTCCCTCGTTCCCCCCCTCTCGCTCTCCCTCGTTCCCCCCTCTCGCTCTCCCTCGTTCCCCCCCTCTCGCTCTCCCTCGTTCCCCCCCCTCTCGCTCTCCCTCGTTCCCCCCCTCTCGCTCTCCCTCGTTCCCCCCCTCTCGCTCTCCCTCGTTCCCCCCTCTCGCTCTCCCTCGTTCCCCCCTCTCGCTCTCCCTCGTTCCCCCCTCTCGCTCTCCCTCGTTCCCCCCCTCTCGCTCTCCCTCGTTCCCCCCCTCTCGCTCTCCCTCGTTCCCCCCCTCTCGCTCTCCCTCGTTCCCCCCCTCTCGCTCTCCCTCGTTCCCCCCCTCTCGCTCTCCCTCGTTCCCCCCCTCTCGCTCTCCCTCGTTCCCCCCCTCTCGCTCTCCCTCGTTCCCCCCCTCTCGCTCTCCCTCGTTCCCCCCCTCTCGCTCTCCCTCGTTCCCCCCTCTCGCTCTCCCTCGTTCCCCCCCTCTCGCTCTCCCTCGTTCCCCCCCTCTCGCTCTCCCTCGTTCCCCCCCTCTCGCTCTCCCTCGTTCCCCCCCTCTCGCTCTCCCTCGTTCCCCCCCTCTCGCTCTCCCTCGTTCCCCCCCTCTCGCTCTCCCTCGTTCCCCCCCTCTCGCTCTCCCTCGTTCCCCCCCTCTCGCTCTCCCTCGTTCCCCCCCTCTCGCTCTCCCTCGTTCCCCCCCTCTCGCTCTCCCTCGTTCCCCCCTCTCGCTCTCCCTCGTTCCCCCCCTCTCGCTCTCCCTCGTTCCCCCCCTCTCGCTCTCCCTCGTTCCCCCCCTCTCGCTCTCCCTCGTTCCCCCCCTCTCGCTCTCCCTCGTTCCCCCCCTCTCGCTCTCCCTCGTTCCCCCCTCTCGCTCTCCCTCGTTCCCCCCCTCTCGCTCTCCCTCGTTCCCCCCCTCTCGCTCTCCCTCGTTCCCCCCCTCTCGCTCTCCCTCGTTCCCCCCCTCTCGCTCTCCTCGTTCCCCCCCTCTCGCTCTCCCTCGTTCCCCCCTCTCGCTCTCCCTCGTTCCCCCCCTCTCGCTCTCCCTCGTTCCCCCCCTCTCGCTCTCCTCGTTCCCCCCCTCTCGCTCTCCCTCGTTCCCCCCCTCTCGCTCTCCCTCGTTCCCCCCCTCTCGCTCTCCCTCGTTCCCCCCCTCTCGCTCTCCCTCGTTCCCCCCTCTCGCTCTCCCTCGTTCCCCCCTCTCGCTCTCCCTCGTTCCCCCCCTCTCGCTCTCCCTCGTTCCCCCCCTCTCGCTCTCCCTCGTTCCCCCCCTCTCGCTCTCCCTCGTTCCCCCCTCTCGCTCTCCCTCGTTCCCCCCCTCTCGCTCTCCCTCGTTCCCCCCTCTCGCTCTCCCTCGTTCCCCCCCTCTCGCTCTCCCTCGTTCCCCCCCTCTCGCTCTCCCTCGTTCCCCCCCTCTCGCTCTCCCTCGTTCCCCCCCTCTCGCTCTCCCTCGTTCCCCCCCTCTCGCTCTCCCTCGTTCCCCCCCTCTCGCTCTCCCTCGTTCCCCCCCTCTCGCTCTCCCTCGTTCCCCCCCTCTCGCTCTCCCTCGTTCCCCCCCTCTCGCTCTCCCTCGTTCCCCCCCTCTCGCTCTCCCTCGTTCCCCCCCTCTCGCTCTCCCTCGTTCCCCCCCTCTCGCTCTCCCTCGTTCCCCCCCTCTCGCTCTCCCTCGTTCCCCCCCTCTCGCTCTCCCTCGTTCCCCCCCCTCTCCCTCTCTCTCGTTCCCCCCCCCTCTCCCTCTCTCTCGTTCCCCCCCCTCTCCCTCTCTCTCGTTCCCCCCCTCTCCCTCTCTCTCGTTCCCCCCCTCTCCCTCTCTCTCTCTCTGTCTCGTTTCCCACCCCCCTCTCTCTCTCTCGATCCCCGTCTCTCTCTCTCTGTCTCTCTCTCGTTCCCCCCCTCTCGCTCTCTCTCGTTCCCCCCTCTCGCTCTCCCTCGTTCCCCCCCTCTCGCTCTCCCTCGTTCCCCCCCTCTCCCTCTCTCTCGTTCCCCCCCCCTCTCCCTCTCTCTCGTTCCCCCCCCTCTCCCTCTCTCTCGTTCCCCCCCTCTCCCTCTCTCTCGTTCCCCCCTCTCCCTCTCTCTCTCTCTCTCTCGTTTCCCACCCCCCTCTCTCTCTCTCGATCCCCGTCTCTCTCTCTCTGTCTCTCTCTCGTTCCCCCCCTCTCGCTCTCTCTCGTTCCCCCCTCTCGCTCTCTCTCGTTCCCCCCCCCTCTCCCTCTCTCTCGTTCCCCCCCCTCTCCCTCTCTCTCGTTCCCACCCCTCTCCCTCTCTCTCGTTCCCCCCCCTCTCCTCTCTCTCGTTCCCCCCCCTCCCTCTCTCTCGGTTCCCCCGCTCTCCCTCTCTCTCGTTCCCCCCCCTCTCGCTCTCTCTCGTTCCCCCCCTCTCGCTCTCTCTCGTTCCCCCCCTCTCGCTTCTCTCTCGTTCCCCCCCCTCTCGCTCTCTCTCGTTCCCCCCCTCTCGCTCTCTCTCGTTCCCCCCCCTCTCGCTCTCTCTCGTTCCCCCCCTCTCGCTCTCTCTCGTTCCCCCCCCTCTCGCTCTCTCTCGTTCCCCCCTCTCCCTCTCTCTCGTTCCCCCCCCTCTCCCTCTCTCTCGTTCCCCCCCCTCTCCCTCTCTCTCGTTCCCCCCCCTCTCCCTCTCTCTCGTTCCTACCCCCTCTCCCTCTCTCTCGTTCCTACCCCCTCTCCCTCTCTCTCGTTCCCCCCCCCCACTCTCTCTCTCTCTCTCTCTCTCTCTCTCTCTCTCTCTCTCGTTCCCCCCCGTCTCTCCCTCTCTATCTCTCTCTCGTTTCCCACCCCCTCTCTCTCTCGTCCCCCCCCCCTCCTCTCTCTCTCTCGATCCCCGTCTCTCTCTCTTTCTCTCTCTCGCTCTCTCTCGTTCCCCCCTCTCGCTCTCTCTCGTTCCCCCTCTCGCTCTCTCGTTCCCCCTCTCGCTCTCTCTCGTTCCCCCTCTCGTCTCTCTCGTTCCCCCCTCTCGCTCTCTCTCGTTCCTCTCGCTCTCTCTCGTTCCCCCCTCTCGCTCTCTCTCGTTCCCCCCTCTCGCTCTCTCTCGTTCCCCCCTCTCGCTCTCTCTCGTTCCCCCCTCTCGCTCTCTCTCGTTCCCCCCTCTCGCTCTCTCTCGTTCCCCCCCTCTCGCTCTCTCTCGTTCCCCCCCCTCTCGCTCTCCTCTCGTTCCCCCCTCTCGCTCGCTCTCGTTCCCCCCTCTCGCTCGCTCTCGTTCCCCCCTCTCGCTCGCTCTCGTTCCCCCCTCTCGCTCGCTCTCGTTCCCCCCTCTCGCTCGCTCTCGTTCCCCCCTCTCGCTCGCTCTCGTTCCCCCCTCTCGCTCGCTCTCGTTCCCCCCTCTCGCTCGCTCTCGTTCACCCCTCTCGCTCGCCCTCGTTCCCCCCCTCTCGCTCGCTCTCGTTCCCCCCCTC
Organism: Pristiophorus japonicus; assembly: GCF_044704955.1. NCBI lineage: Eukaryota > Metazoa > Chordata > Chondrichthyes > Pristiophoridae > Pristiophorus > Pristiophorus japonicus. The sequence continues at coordinate 125,506,815 of NC_091982.1, forward strand.
TCGCTCTCCCTCGTTCCCCCCCTCTCGCTCTCCCTCGTTCCCCCCTCTCGCTCTCCCTCGTTCCCCCCCTCTCGCTCTCCCTCGTTCCCCCCCTCTCGCTCTCCCTCGTTCCCCCCCTCTCGCTCTCCCTCGTTCCCCCCTCTCGCTCTCCCTCGTCCCCCCTCTCGCTCTCCCTCGTCCCCCCCTCTCGCTCTCCCTCGTCCCCCCCCTCTCGCTCTCCCTCGTTCCCCCCCTCTCGCTCTCCCTCGTTCCCCCCCTCTCGCTCTCCCTCGTTCCCCCCCTCTCGCTCTCCCTCGTTCCCCCCCTCTCGCTCTCCCTCGTTCCCCCCCTCTCGCTCTCCCTCGTTCCCCCCCTCTCGCTCTCCCTCGTTCCCCCCCTCTCGCTCTCCCTCGTTCCCCCCCTCTCGCTCTCCCTCGTTCCCCCCCTCTCGCTCTCCCTCGTTCCCCCCCTCTCGCTCTCCCCTCGTTCCCCCCCTCTCGCTCTCCCTCGTTCCCCCCCTCTCGCTCTCCCTCGTTCCCCCCCTCTCGCTCTCCCTCGTTCCCCCCTCTCGCTCTCCCTCGTTCCCCCCTCTCGCTCTCCCTCGTTCCCCCCCTCTCGCTCTCCCTCGTTCCCCCCTCTCGCTCTCCCTCGTTCCCCCCCTCTCGCTCTCCCTCGTTCCCCCCCTCTCGCTCTCCCTCGTTCCCCCCTCTCGCTCTCCCTCGTTCCCCCCCTCTCGCTCTCCCTCGTTCCCCCCCTCTCGCTCTCCCTCGTTCCCCCCTCTCGCTCTCCCTCGTTCCCCCCCTCTCGCTCTCCCTCGTTCCCCCCCTCTCGCTCTCCCTCGTTCCCCCCCTCTCGCTCTCCCTCGTTCCCCCCCTCTCGCTCTCCCTCGTTCCCCCCCTCTCGCTCTCCCTCGTTCCCCCCCTCTCTCGCTCTCCCTCGTTCCCCCCTCTCGCTCTCCCTCGTTCCCCCCCTCTCGCTCTCCCTCGTTCCCCCCCTCTCGCTCTCCCTCGTTCCCCCCCTCTCGCTCTCCCTCGTTCCCCCCCTCTCGCTCTCCCTCGTTCCCCCCCTCTCGCTCTCCCTCGTTCCCCCCTCTCGCTCTCCCTCGTTCCCCCCCTCTCGCTCTCCCTCGTTCCCCCCCTCTCGCTCTCCCTCGTTCCCCCCCTCTCGCCCTTCCTCTCCCTCGTTCCCCCCCTCTCGCTCTCCCTCGTTCCCCCCCTCTCGCTCTCCCTCGTTCCCCCCCTCTCGCTCTCCCTCGTTCCCCCCCTCTCGCTCTCCCTCGTTCCCCCCCTCTCGCTCTCCCTCGTTCCCCCCCTCTCGCTCTCCCTCGTTCCCCCCCTCTCGCTCTCCCTCGTTCCCCCCCTCTCGCTCTCCCTCTTCCCACCCCTCTCGCTCTCCCATCGTTCCCCCCCTCTCGCTCTCCCTCGTTCCCCCCCCTCGCTCTCCCTCGTTCCCCCCCTCTCGCTCTCCCTCGTTCCCCCCCTCTCGCTCTCCC